>NW_023467785.1:0-6364 GCF_013731165.1 Rhagoletis pomonella
CTGCAATGGTCGCGTAGTCCTGGATAAAACGCCCGTACCAGCCTGACATGCCCAGGAACCGCCGTAACTGTTTCGGAGTTTTCGGTTCTGGAAAGTCTGTCACAGCTGCTACCTTGTTTGCATCCATCCGAATACAGCCATCACTTACTACGTACCCAAGATACCTAATCTCTTTATCGCAGAACTTGCTCTTCTCTACATTTATTGTTAATTTTGTTTCCCGCAGACACCGAGCGACCTTTTCTAACAAACACATATGCGACGAAAAACTTTCAGAACATATTAACAAATCATCAAGGTACACGAACACACATTCACGCAACGCAGCGGGTATAATCTCTTCCATCAAACAGCACATTCTTTGTGCCGCATTGCATTGGCATTACCCTAAATTGGTAGAGGGGTCTTCCTGGCACAGTAAACGCTGTCTTTTCTCTCGATTTCTTCTCCAGGGGTGAAATGGGGTAGTGTCGCTGTTTTACGGGAAGATTTTCATCGTGCACTTCTATGACATGCTCCTTCAAGTCTGTTCGGCCTAACCTTAAGACAGCAAAAGACGGGAATTGTGCTTTCACCCTCTCTAAAGTTACCGTCTGGTCTGGGGTCAACACATGCGGCACTGCGTCGAATGACAGGTCACCATCTGCGGGTGTGAGCTCTGCAACCGTAGCGGCGGCTGCACGCGCTACAGTTCCTCTGCTAACTACATTAAGGTCGAACGCCTTCCAGAAATCTATGCCCAAATACACTTCTTGCTGCAACCCTGGCACTATCAAGAACTCTAAATCCCTACTCATTTCATCCCATATCACCAGTAACACTATCACACCTGTCACTGAGGTTTCGCCTCCGTAAGCTGTTTTGATGCTTTGGTTCATTATAGGAAGGATGATGTCTTCATGGCCCTCTAGAAATTTGCTTACATTTTTCCCCAGGCTACTAGCTCCAGCACCAGAGTCTAGTAAGGCCAAGGCATCTTTACCTCCTATTTTAGTTTGAGCAAAAAATCTATTATCGCCTTTCAATGTAACAATCGTGGAGACTATCTTATTAAAAATTCGTTTGTATATCTTACTCTTCTCTCTGATTCTTTGTATATTTTTAAAATTCGTGCTTCTTTTATTTTCAGTTAAAGTTTCGCAAAATATCTTATTCCTGGCTTCTTCATATTCTAACTTCCTAATCTGTAAACTTTTAAATTCACGCGGCGTTCCTATATCTAAATTATCTTTTAATTCATTTTGATTTCTTCTCTTTAAAACTTTCATTGTTTGTTGCCCGGATGCTCCTTCTCCTGGCTGAGAGCCCCGGTCATCTCTGCCAGTTTCCCATTTCCCTTCTCGGGCTTAAAGACGCAGAACGAATTGTCTCCCCCGCACGAGAAGCAAATCATTTGATCGTGTCTCCTTCTTTGCTTCAGATGAGTTCTTCGCAAAATGATCCACCGGCATCCCACATTCGAAGCACAGCATCAGGTGGAAGGGTGAGGGACAGAAAGAATTGATGGTTGGTTTGGGATTAGTTGCGGACGTCGCAGTAGTTACACTGTGTGTTGTCACACTTGGCTTCCTGCTCTCAGGCAGCTAGCCGCTGTGGATTGTATGGATTTCCTATAGCCTCTACCGGCTTCAGATTAGCTACCTCATCAAGGTGATGTTCATCCTGGTAAACCAGCTCACTGATGCCCTTAGCTCTAAATTTGTTCTCCCTGATCACTTTTTCCGTGCGCCTACATTCCGACTTTAACTCCGCTAGTACGTCCATTCTCGATGCGAAGGTAAGATTTGATAAATACGGTTTCAAGTTGCCCCTAATAATACCCACAACCTCCTTTTCTGGTATCTTCTCGCGTAGCTTAAAGGTTAGGTTATGGACTTCCCCATAGTCTTCAAATCCCTCCTGCACCAACCGTTTACGCTCCATGATTTGCCGGATTGTTTCGTAGTCGGACTCTGCGGTTTTGAAGTGGGCCAGCAGTTCTGCCTTCAGATCTTCATACCCCAAATTTGGGTTATCGGCATGATCTTCTAACACCTGCCAGTACCATTTCAACACAGAGCCCGTCACGAGACAGTGAAAATCGGTAAACAGTTGGTGGTGAAAGATTTGATGTTGCGCCTCATTTTTTCAATACGGAACACGAAACTTTCGACGGTGATTCCCTTGTCTGTGCCGTCAAACTTGATGTGGCACTTTTCTAAGTCCATCTTTTTCCATTTTAGTTCACGTGGCTCGCGCTCACTCCGATCTCCGGCATCCGTCCTATGCTCATCTTCGCTATCATCAACACGCCTAGCTGCCTCGCTTAATTGTCCCCTATTCTCAGGTGTGGATGCATGAGTGGAGCGGTGACCCGGTGCCTGAGCTACCGAAGTTTCTATTTCGGCCACTCGGCCGCTGAGGTTAGCCAGGTATGTCTTCAAGATCCTGACCTCGTTTGTGCACTGAGCCATCAAATCGCCTTGTTGCGCCATCATCGCCATTAACCGGCTCAGTTGCTCGACATTAACATGAGTGTTGGTCGGTATACTTGCTTGGGCACTCGAACCTCCAGCTTCCGAGTCGCCAGATCGCACACGCTCTACAGAGTCAACGCCTCTCACAGCACCCACAAATTACTTTGGGACATCTGTAAAATCTCGTCCAATTTCTTAGAAAAACTCAGGGAATCTTCAGATGGGTTTGCTGAAATTTGTCTTGCAGTGGACACACTAGCTTCGTGCGCAATTCCTCCTTCAATGGAACTGAAAATTTGGGCGGCACACCGATTAAAATAGTCTGTCGGAACGAAATCTACGGGATGCTGAATACCGGTATCAATTTGATGGAACAGCGAGCCAACTACCTGGTTTTCAAGAGCTCGTGCAATACTTCGTGCAACCGGCCTATCTGTGCTGAACAGCCCCAAACCACCAGTAACCCTTTCTTCCCTATTACGCTGTTCCGACATTCACACAATTCACTCAACTAACTCACGCAATCTCGATGAAACCTAGTCGAGAAAAAAACGGGTAGAAAAAAAAAACCGGACGTAATTACCGCGTGTGTAAAAAAATATCCAAATCCCGGAAAATTATTCGGAGAAATCAAAATTCAATAAGTTCAAAAGATCCCAATAAAAACGAATCTAAATTTTCTCGAGTGCGATCACCCGAGCACAGAAACGTAAAAAATTAAATATTTGTATGTAAGTGTGGAGTAAATAACTACTACACGCATTAATATATGTATGTATGTATAAACATGCAATAATCATAGTAAAAAAAATAACTATTTTAATCAAATTAATAACGATATGGGTTTCATTCAAATATTGAAAATTCAATCCACATATGCTGGTTTGTTTGTTGAAAACTTTAATTATTTATTTAATTCCTTTTTTTTGTTTGAAATCTCTAATATTTTATTTTCGACCTCTATGTAAATATGATGTTACTTTGGTGTGTATGTGGTGTTGCCTTGACGAGGTCATTATGGGGGTTTACAGTCCATGAGTCTCCTGTCTAAGGTCAAGTCAACTAAATAGCCCCCCCATTCATTACAAAGTGTGTACTTCGATGCCCTGAAACTGGTACTTAAGCACGGATGCAACACCTTTCCCTTCAACACAAATTCACCCTCACCCCCTCGTGTCGACAAGTTGCAAGCCTCACTAACAACTGTTGCTGGAACACCTGCTTGGTAGCTTAAGCAACTGCTTTCACAAAAACGTTAAATAAATCCCTCTTACTTAAATATGTATGTACAACTTATACTTCCAGATACCACTTAAACAACCTCTGGAGACTGTAAAAGGAACTCTGTAGGTACGTATGCACACCCCCCTCATTTGCCATAGTGGCACATATCGCTTTCAACTGGTCGATAGCGATGTTGCCATCACGAATAACACCGTCCGAAAAATAGATATATATGGCTATCGAAGATCGAAAGTGAAATTCATATAATGAGCTATGCTAGAGTGTCGAAATTTTCGTTGAGTATCGAATTTTCTGTCGAACAGAATTTTGCTTTCGTTGGTGTAGCGAAGTGTTAGAAAATTGTGAAAAATGTATGATTTTGCATTTATTTTCTTACTTTTTGGCGGCTAGACACTAATTTTAAACGATTTTTATTAATAATATGCAGTTCTAACGTCGTGAATACTAAACACAAGCTCGGATGGCTGGTTTTACTTATGAAAGAAAATCCCAATACTCTGTTGGTACGATCTCTGAGAACAAAATCATAGAACTGTTTATAGTTTTAATATATTTTAAATAGATTGGATCACAAAATTTCTTAAATATATTGTATGTCAAAATATATTCGAAAGACTACACTTAAACTCTCGCAAACTTTTTCTGCTCCTGGCCAGTTTCCTAAGCTCTCATCCTCTGACGAATCGTTGAACCAGAACTCCGTTGTATTAATTTTTACCACGTTTTTATAAACTCGCTTTCTTTTTTATTTCATTTTAATGTGCACAAATTTACATATGTATATATGTATAAGCACACTATTTAGTTTGCTCGATTTGTAAACAGAGCTTCTCAGCGGTGAAAATATACTATTGTGAACAACCTAAACGAGCGAAATTCACAATAGCGCTATTCTTCATCGAATGAGCGCCATAATACCAAATGAAAATTCGTTCGATCAGCACTTTCGACCACAGTCGAAGATCGAATGCAACTCATAATAGGGGTAGGGATAAATCGATACAAGTAAATCCAAGTACATACCCGATACTTTTCTCAATTTACCAAGTAGTTTTTTACTCGATACTTTATACCGCGATCCAAATAGGTATCGAAAAAAAAGTACTTGTATCGGATAGGGATGGCAAAGTCGACTTCGACTTTCGACCAAAATCGACTTTTTACTCCTGAAAGTCGAATTTTTGTGATCGACTTTTAGTTTATGGAAGTTATGAAGTCGACTTTTCACTCTCGACTCTCGACTTTTTTTTGATTTATTTGCATATAAAAACTGATCTTCTAACAAGGGCGCGGAGTGCTGTTTGGTCGTATTTAAAAAAATTTGCCAATAAAACTGAAGTGAAGTTTGAAAATTGTGGTAGAGAAATGTATTTTATTGACAGTACAACAACATTGTCAAATCATTTAAGAGCAGCGCATAAAATTACTATGCGAAAACAAATTCCTCAAATTTGTTAATCGTTTGTCTCCACAATCTTCATTTAATAATGAGGTAAGATAAACATAGGTATATATTTTAAAAAGTTCATGCAGAAAGTTTTTCTGAATGAGTTTATGTAAGTTTCTACAGACAGTCTTTGGTTCGAATTTGACCAATCCGTAAGGTACAACATTTTAAACACCGCTAAAAACGTTGCTGGTAGGATTCCAGTTAATATGCGACATTAGTTGTGTGGATAGTCCCAATCCACTAGCTGTCTGGGCTACTCCCATATTTATCCATGCTTATATAGTGGCACTATATTACTACCAATACCCGCCAATTCTGCTCCATCGGAAAACCACATTTTTCAAAAAGTTGTCCGTAATTACCAAATATCGATTCAAAAATTTTTTAGAATTTTTTTTGTGAAAATTTAAAAAAATTTAAATTATTTTTCAAAAATATAAAATTAAAAATTATTTTTCAAAATTATAAAATTTTCATGCTGTATAACTGGAACAATTTTCAAAATTTTTAAAAATCCTTTAGTGTCTGTTTTTTTTTTTACCTAGCATTGAATTTCACTAAATTACAGATTATTCTAAAGACCACTAGTAAATCATGATATTTTTGGCGTATTCTGACTCTTATATTTATAGCTAATATATGAGTTAAATGCAGAGTATAGTTAATACATTCCTCTTTATTAAAAAAGTCGAACAAAGTCGACAGTCTTGCAGAGATGGTAAAAGAACTTTACCATTGGCCACATTGCCTACCCACCATTTTTAAACCAATAATTTTTTTTTATATAAATACATATCGTCGTTTAAAGTACAAAAACGCGTATCAACAAAATGCAAAACCGCGTATTTGAGGTTGCATAAATTATTTTCTAGAGAGTAAAAACACTCATATTTCAAAATGGTTCTCTTTTTTATAAAGCAGTGGCATTTCTGGCTAGTATGTTTCAGGACTAATGGATAAGGATTGAGCCAAGAGCTTGTGTGAGCAAATCCAATTTTTGGCCGCAAATGTCAGTTACGCGGTTTTGCAGAATGACGATACGCGGTTTTGTACTTTAAGCAACGATATGTACGGGTGCCGATATTAAGTTTTGTTTCAGTTGGTCAAACGACCTTTTGGCTTTCGTCAGTCATAGTAAATTTTTTGATTTTTTCTTTGGTGAGGCGGTCGTGCAGCGGAGCTGCAATGGTCGCGTAGTCCTGGATAAAACGCC
>NW_023467786.1:0-6363 GCF_013731165.1 Rhagoletis pomonella
TGATCATCCATTGCCCACGATTGACGAGTTGTTCAGCACTCTTGCAGATATAATTGAGTTAATGGAAAAACTTAAAACTAGCCATTATTATGAAAAAACAGTCCACTTTTAATAAAAACAAGTAAAAAGTCTAAGTTCGGGCGGAGCCGAACATTAAATACCCGGCGCAAGTATTAAATATATGTCTTTCACCTTTCCGAAAGCTACCGCTACATGGTAAGCCGGGCTGTATCAATTTTGGGTAAATTAGCGTCCTTAAATTTCGAAATATTGAAGTTTCAAGCATTTCTGAAATTTACCGTTATATGACAAGCTCCGTAATTGTAGTTCGATTTTCAACGGTTTGCTTTTATGTGGCAAGCACAATAACCATACCGAGTTTGGTACAAATTGATAGAACGGTTACAGAGATACATATATGTGATCATAAGTGGGCGGTGCCACGCCTATTTTCAAAAATTTTATCATAAGCGTATTTCTTGGTAAACAATTGTTGCAAACATCAAAGAATCGAAGATTTCGTATTTCTCTAAATTACCGTTATAAGGGCGTGGTTATTGTCCGATTTTAAAAAGTTTCGGCCATTTGGTATGCAGTACCAAGGCCAACAAATGTGCCAAGTTTGGAAACAATTTATGTTTATATTCTTTTGAATTATTTGAAATGGGGCTTATATACTTATATACTTATATTTACTTTTAGCAAAAATTTCAAATAAATAACAGTAATTTTGTTTGCTTTTCGGGTCTCGTCTGGCAATATTCCTTTATAGGGGTATATGTATTTTGGATCCTCGGCTATAAATCTCTGTTATAAAACTGTTCGCCTTCGTCTGCTTTCTCCGCTATTTAAAGTCGATGTTTAAGATCCTTCAAAAGGGATTCCAAGCAGAAATGTTCAACAGCTAGTTATAGGGAGAGTCGATGCTGGCATAATTAAAAATCCATTAGTTTGATCGAATATCATTTGCCAAAGATCTGGTGAAAAAACTCGATGCACCGCTAGTTTCTTCCTACTGTTTTCTTCATCAGTAAAATTAACTTCAAAATATAAGAAAACGAATGCGGAAAGGTGCGCTCCATACTCAAATGCTGTCGTCGGAGCTGAGTACCGAGATTTACTGAATTATATGCACTAAAACTTCAGTGCCCTCGGAAGATGTTTAGAAGGATTATGAAACTGGACAATAACACTCTTTACTCAGCTTCGACGAGATCGTATGGGTCTTTAGCACACTTTACCGCATTCTTTTCTTATACTTTTAAGTTATTGTGATTTCGTTTCTACCAAAATATGTTACCTTTTTATTGCTCCTTTCTCTTTTCGTGTTCGATTCTAAATTAAAGGCAAAGGGTGAGAAAATTGTGTGTTCGTTTCTTAAAATGTCACACTTTTGAAAGGCAAAACAGGCTCCTGCCCTGTGAAGCTTTGTCAGGGGAGATGGTTGCCCTGAGAATCAGATGATTGTTCAAAACGACAATATTATGAAATGCGTGAGCTATGTAACACAGCCATTTGTATGTTAAGTATTCACGATCGCTCCTTAAGTATTTAGGTATGAACGTGTGTGTGCTTGTGAAAATGCAAGCGCCACTCAACAAGCAATTGAGTGAAAGTGCAAGGAACATGTTAATAACGAAAAGGCGGCGCTAGCCAGATACTCGGCGCAGAAAGTTCCGCTTGTAAAACCCGAGGAGGATATGCAGTTACAAAGGAATGCATTCGAGCCATCCATGACCCGCACAGAAAACTGTGGTTTGAAAGAAAAAGTTGTGTTCATAAAGTGTGGAAGTGTCAGTGCGTGCAGCGATTCGATTTAAATTCAGTTTTTTTAGTATACATGTGCATAAATAGCAATCCGCTTTACCGCTAGGTGCCGTACCACCACCAGGAATCACAAACGGATTTGAGACTGGAGCGCGATCCAAATGCAGACTCCGCCGCTTCATAGATTTTCACGGCTGGCAACCGGAGGACTTAACAGTGCCACAAAGTCCCGCAGCTAACCAGCGCAAATAAAGCGCACCTGGCCACCTAATAATCTGTACCAGCTGTAAGAAATATATGCTCCGGATACTTATATACAAGGGGGCGACGACATCACGAATAGCGCTGGACGGCTGCAAGTTAATTCAGCAGAGAGCGGGAGTAATAAATCTCACCCACCGAATTGTGAGCAACAAGAAGCCGTGGAGAACGCAGGACTGGCGAGAGGTGAATTCGACGTGAGCGAAGTCTTAAGGCTCCGTTATGCATACTTGGCATGGCTTGAGAGCTGTCACATAAGAAATCTGTTAAATGAGCCTCGCGTGTAATCGGTTATCGAACGCACAGCACTACATACGTAGAAGTCTGTTGGTTTTTGATTTCTACGTAAAAATGGTATAGCAGTGCATGCAATGCCATGTATGCATAACAGAGCCTTTATTTACTCGTTAGTGTACTTCAGCGACTTACCTGGCAGGTTCTCCGCCTCGCTAATAAATTCCGCGACCGGGAAAGCAACGAACGTGCCTGCTTGCTGTGGTACTTGCCAGTCGACGCTAACAGCAACAACAAACACAACATTAGCATGTTGGGCCGATACTTTTTTACCTCCTTATTCTTTTATGTTGTCACTAGGTTTCGATTTTTATCTTTTTATATTTTAGTTTTTTTTTCAGTAGTTGTAATATGGAACTTGAATTAGGTCGGCTTGCACATATGGATATCAGTGGACAAATACTGGCACACTGCAACCCACCACCCTGAATAGCACTAGTTAGAATTAGATTCGTACCGATTTGCCTATGCACTTTGGACTTTTTTTTTTATTTTTTTTTTTTGAATTCGTATTACTTTTGTTGTACTCTGATTTTTCTTTTCACTAAATAATTTCAATATTAATTTTCACTATTCTGCTTCGTCAGTTAATTTCCAGACGACGGAATACGCCCATCCGCGTGCGCGATCAGGTGGGACTAATTGTTTGCTCTCCCACCAAAAGTAACTGTTATGTATCTAACGGGTGATTTTTTTGAGGTTAGGATTTTCATGCATTAGTATTTGACAGATCACGTGGGATTTCAGACATGGTGTCAAAGAGAAAGATGCTCAGTATGCTTTGAAATTTCATCATGAATAGACTTACTAACGAGCAACGCTTGCAAATCATTGAATTTTATTACCAAAATCAGTGTTCGGTTCGAAATGTGTTTCGCGCTTTACGTCCGATTTATGGTCTACATAATCGACCAAGTGAGCAAACAATTAATGCGATTGTGACCAAGTTTCGCACTCAGTTTACTTTATTGGACATTAAACCAACCACACGAATGCGTACAGTGCGTACAGAAGAGAATATTGCGTCTGTTTCTGAGAGTGTTGCTGAAGACCGTGAAATGTCGATTCGTCGCCGTTCGCAGCAATTGGGTTTGTGTTATTCGACCACATGGAAGATTTTACGCAAAGATCTTGGTGTAAGACCGTATAAAATACAGCTCGTGCAAGAACTGAAGCCGAACGATCTGCCACAACGTCGAATTTTCAGTGAATGGGCCCTAGAAAAGTTGGCAGAAAATCCGCTTTTTTATCGACAAATTTTGTTCAGCGATGAGGCTCATTTCTGGTTGAATGGCTTCGTAAATAAGCAAAATTGCCGCATTTGGAGTGAAGAGCAACCAGAAGCCGTTCAAGAACTGCCCATGCATCCCGAAAAATGCACTGTTTGGTGTGGTTTGTACGCTGGTGGAATCATTGGACCGTATTTTTTTCAAAGATGCTGTTGGACGCAACGTTACGGTGAATGGCGATCGCTATCGTTCGATGCTAACAAACTTTTTGTTGCCAAAAATGGAAGAACTGAACTTGGTTGACATGTGGTTTCAACAAGATGGCGCTACATGCCACACAGCTCGCGATTCTATGGCCATTTTGAGGGAAAACTTCGGAGAACAATTCATCTCAAGAAATGGACCGGTAAGTTGGCCACCAAGATCATGCGATTTGACGCCTTTAGACTATTTTTTGTGGGGCTACGTCAAGTCTAAAGTCTACAGAAATAAGCCAGCAACTATTCCAGCTTTGGAAGACAACATTTCCGAAGAAATTCGGGCTATTCCGGCCGAAATGCTCGAAAAAGTTGCCCAAAATTGGACTTTCCGAATGGACCACCTAAGACGCAGCCGCGGTCAACATTTAAATGAAATTATCTTCAAAAAGTAAATGTCATGGACCAATCTAACGTTTCAAATAAAGAACCGATGAGATTTTGCAAATTTTATGCGTTTTTTTTAAAAAAAAAGTTATCAAGCTCTTAAAAAATCACCCGTTACATACTAAAATTGAAAGGGCTATAGAACTGCATACTTTGAATTTTTATACAAATTCTAAAAAAACCTGTTGAAATTTTGATGGAGCTGTTGATTTCTTTTAACTTTTGTACATAGTTTGAAATTTGGATTTATATGGATTTGGTTAGACAATTTTCCTTAAAAAAAATCTAATCAAAATTAACTTAAAAATAAATAGCCCATAGTGGGTGCAATTATTCTTTTTTAGCGGGTGTAATACATAATTGGAGAATTATAAGAGAATGACATATGTGTAAAGAAGAAGTGGAAGATGATTGAAAATGAAATGAATAAATGTCAGTTGATTACAGAACCCACACGTGTTCAGTTGCAATAGCTGGCGACGAGTCACGGAACCTTTGAGTAATAGTTATTACAAAAAAAAAAAAAAACCGAATGCCACTGGATACGAACACCGCAGCCACAGCGGGAATAACTGGTGGTGCGCAGACATCGCGCGTTGCAGCGTTCCATTTTGAACCATTCAACTCCGAGCTGACCACATGGAAGCGTTGGGTCAAGCGCTTCGAAACCGCCATGGAGCTCTTCAATAGCGACTCGACAAAGAGGACACACCTACTACTGCATTATATGGGCACAACGACGTACAACATCTTGTGTGATAAAGTGTCGCCAAGGACTCCGGAAGACATTACATACCGCGAGATAGTGACGATTTTGGAAGAACACTATGATCCAAAGCCGAACGAGATCTTGGAAAATTATAGATTTCATTTACGAAAGCAGAAGCCGGAGGAAAACTGTAGTCAGTTTTTAATTGCTTTGCGGCGGTTAGCGAATGGGTGCAATTTTGGGCAGTACCTAGATACGGCATTACGCAACCAATTTGTGTTCGGCTTGCTAAACCAACGTATTCAAAGCAGACTCCTTGAAGAGAAATCGCTAACAGTCGAGAAGGCTGAAAATATGGCATCGGCTTTCGAAATGGCTGAACAAGGAGGTGTAGAATTGCATCAAAAAACTAGTGGCGGGCTTGTCAATAAATTACACGACAAGAAATATGCAAAGAAAGGCAAACAAAAGCAAGGTAAAAAGGAAGAGGCACTGAACACACCTCACGAGAAAAATACTAAAGAAAGCAAGTGTTTTCGATGTGGTAACACCGCGCACATGGCAAGTCAGTGCCCCTACAAAAACACTATCTGTCACTTTTGTAAAATAAAAGGGCACTTACGAAAAGTATGCCTAAAAGAAAAGAGGCAGTTGCATCAAATTTCAACAGGCATGGAAAATAATACCCAAACGGTTGATGAGCTTTTCCAAATTAATGGAAGTACCGATAACGCGCGCGCAAAAATAATGCACACATTAATTGTAAATGGGGTATCGATGGAATTTGAGGTAGACACCGGTGCCCCTGTCACCATCATCGGTCTTTCAGATGCCAAAAAGCACTTCGGCAAAGAAAAGATATTCCCAAGCGATACTAAGCTATATAGCTACTGCAATACCGCGTTGGATTGTGCCGGATACATTCAGGTAGACGTAAGTACCAGTACGCGAAAAGTGTCAATGCGAATGTATGTGGTCCGCTCTAATCACAAACCACTGATGGGGAGAGAATGGCTAAGGGTGATTCCAGTAGACTGGAAAAAGTTGCTAGAACGGCGCGACACCAATGTTAATCGAATAACTTCAGCGGAAGGGAGTAAATTGGAGGCGGAGGTTTTCTTTAAAAAATTTCCGAGACTATTTTCAGCAACTCCTGGGAAAATCACTGATTTTCAGGCACGTCTGCATATTAAAGCTAATGAAGTACCCAGGGCGCTGAAGGCCCGACGAATTGCGTTTCCGTTATTGTCCTCAGTGGAACGAGAGTTACAGAAACAGGTGGAGGACGGTCTACTGGTTAAGGTGGACAATAGCGATTGGGCCACGCCCATCGTAGTGGTACGGAAAAGTAATGGTGCTGTACGATTATGTGGTGACTACAAAGTCACAGTCAACCCAGCATTAATTCTGGATGATCATCCATTGCCCACGATTGACGAGTTGTTCAGCACTCTTGCAG
>NW_023467787.1:0-797 GCF_013731165.1 Rhagoletis pomonella
ACAAGCTAAGCTCACAAAAAATTTCAATCGATCTGAAGTATGATGAGTTTTTTGGTCATGAGCTCTTGGTCTATATCTGTGTGCAAAGTTTCATGCGAATTCGTTCAGTCGTTTCCGGGCATTAAAATAATTAAACTGTTGAGAATATGATGGGGCGTATTCACATTAAAAATAAGGTCGACAATGAAGGCAGTCTCAGCTTTCTGACATAATTTCCACCGAGTTTAACCTGAAATGTATCACATAATTTGATAATTAACGTAAATGATCGACAGCTAACAGTTTTAAGTGGGTACATATATTTGAATGAAAGTTTCTATAAAATCTATACATACATACTATTTTTGTTCGTCACTACACAATATTAAAAACAATAATCTCTTTTTTGATATATTGTCACAATATGTAAAATGTTTTTCTTCATGTACATATAGTCCAGTCGAATGTTAGTTTAAGATTGCAATACAATGCACGAATTTAGTTATACATAGAACTCAAGAGGGGGTTATAAAAAGAAGTTAAATCTGAATTTGCAGTGCTGTGCGAATATTTTTTGCTAAGTTATGCAAAAAATCGTTTTTCTTCTTATTTTCGCGAATATCTCGGCTACTATTTGTCGCACGCAAGAGAACAACATATCATTCTGTTTGTAATGAAATTCCTCATTTTTTTATGCAAACAATTTTTTCGTTAAACAAATAGATACAAAACTATTAAGCAGCAAAGTGGAAAATTTCTTTTTTGATTTATGTTTTTTGCAAATTAATCAGTTCCTTCGCATTTTAACACATAATAGT
>NW_023467787.1:807-6363 GCF_013731165.1 Rhagoletis pomonella
GGCAATCCACGCTGGAACACGTACAAGTCGAGCCTGTAGAAGTTTTTGCTCGATCACCATGATTCCAGAAGGTCTCAATGTACGGATTGATTGTACTTTTAGAAATTTGGAAAAAATCTCACTGACCAAATTTTGATTTTTGGTCACAGACAGTTGCACATTAATTTTTTTTTTAATGCTTAAAACTATTGTTTTAGATTTGGTGAATATCTCGGAACTTTTACGCGCACATTTAAGAAAAGAGAGAAATTGACTTCTGGTAAATTTATATAATTTAATTTAATTTTATAATTTAATTTAGTTGTAGTTGTTTAGTGGAAATAGTGGATGTACTTCATTTACTTTTCTCTACCAAAATGTTTATTTTATGTTCAATCATTCCTTACGTTTCATTTAATTAATTTGATTAATATATTGAGTTCAGTGTTATGTTACATTTTTACTAAGTTTTCATTTCAAGTACAAAACAGTGTAATATATAGTATGTGCAACGATAGTGTTATTTATTATTTACTATTCTTTTATTTCACAATATGTGCAATAAGAATTAGAGATGAATTACACATGCGCGCCTAATATTATCTCATTTTTGGAGATTTCACTTCGACAATCTTGAACTACATGCATCGCAATTGTTTGCAAATAACTATATAATGTGATTTCCAGTTTTTTCTGTTTAAATAAACTTACTTCACTTTACGCCATGAATATTGAGCTTGTGGATTCAATAACCGATGAAATGCGTGTAATATAATTATACATATCGTTGGTTATTATATCCGTGCCTTCAATTGCTGAAGAAAATAATTTGTAAGTTAATTGTTTTATGGTATATAGCAATGAAAAATAAAATGCAAACAAGAAAAAATTTATTCAAAAAGTTTTGATATGCAGCCTATAAGTCCCTGTAAAGCTCGACTTGTACGTGTTCCAGCGTGGATTTCCAGAGGCTGCCTTATTGGATCATCGATGTGTATACATCAGATTAAAGGTAATTTTGTGTACTTCACAAAAGTATTTGGACTATTAAGTATAAAAATGCGAAGGAACTGAGTAATTGCGAAAAACATACATCAAAAAAGAAATTTTTCAATTTGCTGCTTAATAGTTTTTTATCTATTTATTTAACAGAAAAATTGTTCGTATAAAAAAATGGAGAATTTGGTTACGAACAGAATGATACATTGCTCTTATCCGTCCGACAAATAGCAGCCGAGATATTTGCAAAAATGTGAAGAAAAACGTTTGCAAAACACATTCGCACAGCACTGCAAATTTAGATTTAACTTCTTTTTATAACCCCCTATTCAATTCTATTCATAACTAAATTCGTGCATGGTATTGCAAACTGAGGCCCTTTTTTCACGACGATTCGACTGGACTAATAAATATGTATACATACATACATGTGTATGAATGCGAATTACAATATTTTTCGGTTATTGACAATAATGAAAAGCAAAGGTATGAAACCATATAGCATTTTTTTCTATATAATAGCAGGTTTTTTCAAACTAGATACTTTGATACTTAAATAAAAAAGTTGTGATACATTTGATTAATCAATTTTTGTGTATATCGTCGTTTAAAGTACAAAACCGCGTATCGTGATTCTGCAAAACCGCGTAACTGACATTGGCTGCCAAAAATTGGATTTGCTCACACAGGCTCTTGGCTCAATCCTTATCCATTCGTCCTGAAATATACTAGGCAGATATGCGATTGCTTTAAAAAAAAAAGAGAACCATTTTGAAATATGAGTGTTTTTACGCTCTAGAAAATAATTTCTACAACTTCACATACGCGGTTTTGCATTTTGCTGATACGCGGTTTTGCACTTTAAACGACGATATGTATATGTATCCATAAGTTTCTCGGGGACGGCTCTAACGTAGCAAAATGAAAAATCGTTTAAAAAAGACTTTCGAAGTTGTATTTCTTCCAATTGTCAAAAACTTTTTGTTTGTCACGGGGAAAATACCGGAAACATTATTTGTATCGTGAGAGTATCTACAGAAATTATCAGGGTTTGGAAAACTGTTAGCACAGCGACAACAGCCAAGCACTCGCTTGTTTATAAATTGTTGTTGCTTTGCTAGCCGGCAATTACAATTACCTGATGAAGATCTTGCAGAAGCAATGAGTTTAGCCGACGACGCTTTAAAGGAATTTGAAGAAATGCGACAAGATGCAGAAAAAACTTTCATTTGCTTTTCGAACACGTAGAAGAAGTACATATCGTTACCCTAATATAGAAAGGCCCTATCTCACATCGTCGCTGAAATGCAAAAAAAGCCGTAACTAACAAAAATTTTGTATCCCATCAAACGATCTAGGGATTCAAAATTTAATGACTGCATCACAATCAATCAAAAAGTGAATTTTGGAATTTTAGTTAGTTACAGTTGTAGTTGTCGGCCGCTGTGGTGTAGTGGTAAGCAGTGCGCGCTTCCACTCCACAATGCCTGGGTTCAAACCCTGGTCAAAGCAACATCGCAAAAATATAGAAAAAAGGTTTTTTCTTAACAGCGGTCGTCCCTCGGCAGGCAATGGCAAACCTCCAAGTGTATTTCTGCCATGAAAAACAGCTTCTCATAAAAATACAATCGCCGTTCGGAGTCGGCGTAAAACTGTAGGTCCCTCCGCTTTGTGTGACAACATCAAGGCGCACGCCACAAATCGGAGGAGAAGCTCGGCCAAACACTAACATATGTGTAAGCGCCAATCTATTATTATTAGTTAGTTACAGCCTTTTGTATTTCAGCGACGATGTGAGATAGGGCCTTTCTATATTAAGGCAACGATATGCACCAACCTAGGTACAGAAATCAAAGTACCGCGATACAGCAGTCGCCAAAAGAATCGCTTTAATGTGAAAACCGGAGACGCCGAGGCATACTATCGCATTGCTTTTTACATTCCCTTCCTTGATACATATATTGCTCATTTGAAAAGCCGGTTCCTAAAATATAAATCAGTTTTAAATAATTTTAGTGTTTTGTTTCCAAAGTATGATTTTAACGAAAAAAAAAACTGAAGAACTGTTTGCTTTCTATGAAAAAGTAATCGACTGCTCAGAAACAAAACTTTCTTCTGGAGGTAAAATTGGGGAAAAAACGAGTTTCACACGAACATTTTCGAAATGCTCTCGAAGCATTACAAGTAGCTAATACAACGTCTTTTGGGAATGTTTTTAAGATCTTACGTATATTGGCATTTTTGCCAGTTTCAATAGCCACACCTGAACATGCCTGAAAAGAATTAAAACCTACTTGAGAAATACAACACACAGTGGTCTTGAAACAATGATAGGTATGACTAAAATGCCAACCAAAACTGCTTGCATACCTGTTTTGGAAGGCACCCATACACCAATATGCAGTTGGAATTAAAATCATATCTGCTCCTATGCCTAAAATATTGTCAAATGAAAATTTGGAAAAAATTTAACTGCAATTGTTAGTATTTCTTGTTCAACAGAGTATTCTGAAGTTATCGTTTTGTATATTAGTGTAAAAAAAAAACAGATAGTATTTTTCTCGATGATAATATTTCTGGTGTAAGCTATTTGATTGCACATCATGTCTTCTATAAGTCATCCGCAACATAAGTGTAATCACGAAGAGAACAGATTTAAAGTGTGCGCGCCTTGTGGGAGAAAGATTAAATTCGGATCGTCAAAACCTTCAGAATTTAATATAACCGGAAAATTGGAGTGTCTTATTAAAAAATACGTTAGTGAAAATTTTAGATTGACCAATTCGAAGTTCCCATTAGGCATTTGTGGTACATGTCGTAGGGTTCTCTGTGACCGAGATAAGGATATACCAAATGCAACGCGGCCTCTTCCAAACATGCCTAACTATGAAGATTCGACGAAAGAAACAAGAACAAGTTCATGCTCTTGTTATATCTGGCTCACTGCTCGGGCAACCAGCCATCCAAAAGTTATACAAGGGAGAGCACATACCTTAAATGTATTGAGTGAAAAAAACTCCACCAATGGGTTGACTGCTTTGTCAGTTGAGTCAGAATTAAAAAATCATGTAAGTAAACTCGCTAAAGCCATCCGAACCACAGAAATGTCGGAAACATTAAAAATACACGTGCTTCTAAATCATTTGGAACATTGTCTGCATTTTTTAGGCAACGACGGCTTCGGAATGTGGGCGGAGCAAGCTGGAGAATCCATTCATTGCGTATTTTTAAGATTTTGGCTCAATTATAAAGTTAATTCGATTGACGACCCAAAATATATAATCAATTAAAAAAAAAAACTGTCGTTGAATTTTCATCAAAACACATATGAATTTATATAAAATAATATTTTATATTGACTTTGAAAATTTGTAAAATTTATGCAATAAGAATTATTAAAATATGCAATTATGTAATATTATCTCTTGAATAACTAAGTTAAAATATTTTATGCTTATAACGTAAGAAAGTGTTATAATTATATTACCATAGACCTTCGCGATTATATAACTGGATTTGGAAAGTTCTAGATCAACATTTTATAATATTTTAAGCATAGGAGCAGATGGAATTTTATTTTCAACGAAATTTTGATCTATGATTATGTATAAAGACAGTTATGTAAGCCGTTTTGGTTGGCATTTTAGTCATAGCTATGGTTGCTTCAAGACCACTGTGAACATGTCAAGAAAGACTCAACAGTCTAGCATCTATGAATATTCACAAAGATATACATTTTTCACTTGACGAAGTTCTACAAGAATTTTTCAAAAAACCACGTCGTTTTAACCCCCAACCCTCCTTTCAGTAGAATTCGGGGAAAGCTTCTTAATGTTCCTTTGCAAGTTGCGCTCCTCTGCACGTTTGTTTCAGTTTTCTACTGGCAGCTTTACACAGTAGCTGTGACTAGGGTTGCCAGACGTACTGCTTTTTGGAGTAAACTTCTTTTTATTGCAATGTACTCCCTTGTACTCCCGAAAAAAATATGGAAATGTACTCCTTTTTTAGTTTTGTACTTCTTTTGTACTCCTTTTTCCAGCTATTTATTTTTTATTATATTCAGGTTATAAAATAATAACTGTCGCACAGGTTTTTTTTTTTAAGTAAAAGGGTCATTTATATATTTTGCGAAAAAGTAGTTTATTGTTAATTTTCCACAGATTTTACTTACATTTTTTTAATTACTTTTTAAATTTTAACCTTTATTTGGGTTTAACGGCGGTAAACACTTTGAGAGAAAAGCGCAAGCGGCACGCAAGTCTTCGTCCGTTACTTTATTGCATATCTTCTGTAACCATGGGCTAATTTCCTCCATTTGAGCCTTTTATACTCCCCCTTTTGTCCAACATAAGGCCTCATAATCAGAAATCGGTGCCATGACATAGCCCCAAGTGGCATGACTCCAATTTTAAAATTTGGGATTATGTCACTACTGTGTAGTGGCGCTCGGATAAAAAAATCAGAAAAGTATTAAATTAGTTATAAGGTTTAAATTAAGAAAATGGCAGAGTCTGGAATTCCTTTGTAGAATTTAGTTATTTATTTTGAACATTTATCGTTGCTTTGAAAAAGATATCT
>NW_023467788.1:0-5859 GCF_013731165.1 Rhagoletis pomonella
GGATATTAGTTTAGTGGAGCACGCCAATTGAATAATATTTATATGTAAATGTTTGAATGAACCAATCTATATGTATTTATGTTTGTATGTTTATAATATACATATAAAGAGTCGAGAGAGGGTTTGAGGCCCCTCCCCAAAAAAAACTTTGGGGGTGCCCCATTTTCTAGGATAATTTTTTTTCCCATACAAGAATTGGACCACTCTAATGTATATGCAATTTCAAAGATTATGTATTATAGGTGTTTGTTTAATTATTTAAATGTTCAAACAAAAAAAAAGGGCGATAGCAAAATTTATACAACTTTTTGTACAGTTGTAGGTTCCTACACACATACTCTTGTATGTACGTATGTACATTGAAAATCGAAATTGGAGCAGTGCGCAGCCACAGTAGTAAAATTCTAATTGTATATATTGCATTATAATACAATTTAATAACAACTTAGACAATGAATAAATACATCAATTTTCCATTGCATTAAATTCAGTTTTGTTTGCAGGAAATAGCAGCCCACCAACGCTTCGACTGTTTAAACTTAGACTGAAATTCACCAACATGAGTCCAACAACTGGCAGTGCAACTGTGCTCACACACAATGGACATTCATTCACGCTAGTCCTTCGCCCCGCTGGAATTTCGAACCACAGATGATGGCAACTCGTAAGTACGCAATCACAAACAAGCTGGCATAATACGTATCCATATTCGTATGTATCTATATATGTACATATATACCATTTACTATACATGTATTCCCGTGCATGGACATAATTTGTTTGGCAGCAAATAATGTAAAACACACTGAAGTAGTTAGCCACAAACAAGACCATTTGGCCACACGACCGCACATGGCTTACATATAGGGTGTATGTACATAGAAGCATACTAGTTGTAAACTAGAATCATATCGGTTTGCGTTTACGAGATATATATTGTCTGGCTATGCATCAGCATCTGCTAGGAGAAGGACTAGTAGCATCAAAGCAGTTGATGAGATAGTCTGCCAATTCATCCTCCGTGAAAGGAATACTTAAGTATGCTTTTGAACGCGGCGCTCCAACAGTAGCAATGGATCAGCGTGCCATTCCTGAGGTCCGACGTTCAAGTCCGCGGGCAGGGAAAATTTTTATAACTCTTTTGTAAATGTTGTTTTTATTTAGATTGTTTATTGTAATTTTTATATTCAAAAAATTTATTGAGCCATTTGCAACGAAAAATGTTGTGAAAGAACAACAAATAATTTACAAATGGTAGAAGTTATAGCTGCTATTTCGAAGATCAGCACATCTCCTCATCAGACTTCTTCATTGCGTTCATTCTGATTTGAACCCGCAACTTCGGCTGTTTGATGAATATAACTAATATAAGGCCATAAAATGACAAAAAATAACAAAAAATAACTTAAGATCGATGAGTACACCTTAAAGTTAAATATACTGGAAATAGAATCTTAACATAAACCCACAACAACAACGACCAAATGAAAAAGTAGAAAAAGCAACAACAATTTACATGGCGAACTTATGTATGTAGCTCAGTAGTTAAGACCACTGGCTTTGACAGCCGAAGTTCCGAGCTCAAGTCCCAATATTTTTGACTTTGAAAATTCAAAAGCAGATTTCGCCGATCGCATAAGTTGTTCAAAATTGTCAAACTGGTAGGCCATCTCTCTACCTCATACTAGTTAATCAATTGGTATTTTTCTAGGGTGCTCCATTATTCGCCTTTTTCCGAAACCGGTTTTCGCGTTATGAAAAAAAAATTCAATTTGAAAGGAACCGGTTCCTGATTTTACATACTTTTCATACAGTGAAAATGCTTATGATGGTACGAGGTCATGACCAAAAATTATAACAAATTTAATAACATTAAATATAGCTTTTGTTTGGAGAAAAGATAAGTAAAATAAGTTAAACGTTTTTGCTTAAGGCCGAATCACACGATTGTCGCAGTGCGCCAATTTTTGCCTTAATTTATGTCAAAATCGGGTGATATCACAATAAATTGACTCATGCGGCAATCGAGGCCAATAAACCGGTTGCAATGAAATGAGGCAATCGTGTGACTAAACAGAATTTGATTCAGATAATTTGTTTATTGTGCACCAATTCAGAAAAATAAATAGATCAAGAGTAAAACAAATAAAAATCAAAAAAGCTGTCTCATTAGCGGTCGTCCCCCGACAGGCAATGGCAAACCTCCGCGTGTACTTCTGCCATAAAAAAGCTTCTCCGGAAGAAGAGTAAAAGTGTAGATCTCTCCATTTTTATAACAACATCAAGAAGTAGACACGAATTGGAGTAGTAGCGCAACCAAACACGAAGAAAACGTTTTAGCGCCAAACATTCATCTATTGAAATCAAATATGATATCGGACGGATATAATTTTAAAACTATTTAAGGGTATCCCTTAGTTTGTAAAAAGCCTTGAAAACTTCAAAACCCTCAAAACTTCTATTGGAAGGTTATATTAGGTAGTACGAAACGAAAAAAACGGGTTGTTCGATAAAAAAAATCCGATTTATTCGATATTCGAAGAAAGGCGGCTGCCTTTAGATATCCAGAAAACCGGTGGAAACCGGTTTGGAAAAACCGTGTCAATCATATATTTCTTTCAACACATGATTTGATTATAGCTACATTGTCTGGTTATAGCTCCCAATTAATATATTAGGAGAAATATATTTAGCTGACTTTTTTCTGAGTGTTCATATATTTTACGTCCATACTAAGTGCATGTTTTTGAGTCCTCTCGAACGGAAATAAAAATAATCGAGGGGTAAAAAATCGTAGAAAATAAAGCTTGGTACCAAACTAGCCGTAATCGTTATGGCTTTTAATCTGATGACTAAAACTTGCTCACTTATCTATATTAGCACACAACAAAAGGTTTGATTTAATTTTATGTAATTAATTGCAGATTATCTTTTGTCTTAAAAAATGATACATCCTGTTTCTTAATAAGTTATAACCTGCCTCAGGATAGCGGTATCTTTACCAGTGACTTTGTTTTCTAAGGCATTGGGACATATGTGAATAAAAAAAGGAATTGCTTTTTCTTAAAATTTATTTATTCAATCTAAATCGAAGTAAAGGGTATGCAATTTTAAGAGAAAGCAATTGCTTAATTATATATGGCCCATTATAAATAATTTGAATCGTATTCCAAGTATTTACCTTTTTTTATACAGGGGGGGTGAATACAATTTTCTAGGACTTCGAGATCGCGATGCAGTTGCTCGTTTGTGACATAATAAGATGCATTTCAAATATTTCTGAGAGTTTTGGATTGAAATTAAACATAAAAACAAAAAAAAAGAGAAAACACAATCAAGAAAATCCTTAATCGATCTGCGATGAAACTCCTTTAAAAACGGCATATCAAGGGTATATAAGAAAAATCCTACGAGTTCTAAAATTTTTCGACAAAAACGTGTTTTTGGTCGAAAATGGTGTTACGCCTATCTTAGAAAATGCATTATCTTCAGTTTTGTAAAAATAACAGATTCCATCGCGAAATTAATTGTATTTAAATGAAAACTTAAAAAAAGGAACAGTCCAGCGCCTTCGTCTTGGTCTGCAGGCTGTATCGGAGATACAGCCGCTAAATTTAAACGTAGAATACGTGGTATGGTTAAGAGCATATCCAAGTAAAAAAACAAAAGCACACACTAAGCAAAAAATATCGATAACAAAAGCGATAATAATATCGGTAGCAAAATCGATAAAAACATCGATAAAGAAATTGATGAAAATATTGATATCAAAATCGAAAAAATATCGAATGCAAAATCGATAGCAAAATCGATAACAATACTGATTACAAAATCGATTACAAAATCTATCAAAATATCGATTACAAAATCGATAACAAAGTCGATAACAACATCGATTATAAAGTCGATAACAAAATCCATAAAAATATCGATACCAATATCGATAGCAACATCAATAAAAATATCGAATATAAAACCTATAAAAAAATCTATAACAATATCGATAGCAAAATCGATAAAAATATCGGTAACAAAACCGATAAAAGTATCGATGACAAAATCAATAGCAAAATCGATTACACAATCGATAACAAAATCGATAAAAAATATCGATAACAAAATCGATAAAAGTATCGATCATTATATCGGTAAGTTCCGAAAATATTGATAGCAAAACCAATAACAATATCGATAACAAATTCGATGAAAATATCGATAACGAAAGCAATAATAATATCGATAGCTAAATCGTAAACAAAATCAATAAAAATATCGATGACAAAACCGGTAAAAATATCGATTACAAAATCGATTAAAATACCGACAACAAAATCTATAAAAATATCGGTAATAAAATCGATAACAAAATCGATAAAAATATCGATAACAAAATCGATAAATAATCTATCATAAAATCGATTACAGTGTCGATAACAAAATCGACAACAAAGTCAACAAAATATCTATAACAAAATCGAGAAAAAATATCGATAACAAAATCGAAAAAATACCGATCATTATATCGATAAGTTCCGAAAATATCGATAGCAAAATCAATAACATTATCGATAAAAATTTCGATAGCAAAATCGATAAAAACATCGGTAATAAAACCGACAAAGTATCGATTATTATACCGATAAACCCCGAAATATGTACTTACGGACACATACATACTTTTTGTCTCCTTCCCACGCTTCCAATGCATGCACGTGTTTGCAAAATGATGACGAGGTGATTTTGTATGGAAAATCATTTATGCCCATATATTTGAATAAAATAAACATATATAGAAGATATCAACCAATACCTCCCATATACCAAACGAAAGGAAAACTCTTGAATTTTTGATTAAAGAAAACAAAAACAAAATCATTCAAGCGGTTTTCGAGCATTTTGGTAATGAAAAAAATTTGCAAATTTTTTCAACAATTTTTTGCCTTAAAATGCTCAATATTTGTTAAATTTATATAAAATTTGTACCCGATAATATTTCTACTGCTCCAAAGAACCTATATCCCGAAAATGAAAGTTATATATGCCAACAATAAGTTGCTAGAGCACTTTAAAGGCTCAAAATTGACCCCAAAATAAGGCAATGTTTACCGTTGTTTTTACGACAGAAACCGAATTGGTTATTTACAAAAATGAATCTGTCGACAGGTTTGGAATTTTATCTTTGAAACGCCGCACTTTTCTTTGAAATCGCTTTATTAGTTCTCGTGCAATAAGCGTTTTTGTGAAGCTCTAAAAATTACAACTACAACATTTGAACATAGCCCCCATACCTTAAGGTAAGACGTATTCTACGTCAAAAAAAAAACAAATGTAAAAATAACCACCACTCTTGCTCATATACCCGTAGTTGCGTTTGTAACGTATACGCCCCGTAACACCATACTTGGTCATATAACACGTTTACTCGCACGCCTTTTCTTAAAATTCATATTATTTAAAAGTAATTAAATATTGGCGTGGGAGATTTTCACAAAGTATTCCTTGTGTACATAGATATTACTTTCATTATGTATGTGCATATATACCATTTTTAAAATGAATTTCCAGTGTACCAATAAAAATTTTAAAAATGGAATTTTAGTTTATAATTTTACTCAATGAATTTTTTTTCATTTGTTAAACTAGATCAGTTCTTATTAGCAAATAGAAAATTTCCGTGCCAATTTTAATATTTTGAAGTATCTAAAATCATTAACATTAAAAAAAATCTTAAAATTTCAAAAATTACAAAATAGGTGCGACAGATATTCTGCAGGCTACCATTTTGTTTAACCGACTTCCAAAAAAGGATGAGGTTATCAGTTCGTCGGAATATTTTTTTTTTTTTTTTTTTTTTTTTTT
>NW_023467788.1:5959-6363 GCF_013731165.1 Rhagoletis pomonella
CCGCATAACTTTGGACCACGTCAACCGATTTCGATAATTCTTTTTGCGTCGGAAAGGTAGTGTCTCAGAGGTGGTCCCATACTAAATGGTTAAGATCCGATCAGCGGATCATGAGATATATATATATATATTTTTTTTTTATATGGGAGTTGAAGTCGGGTTTTTTTTGCTAAAAATTAATAGTTAATAACGTGGTAAACTTTTGAAACTTCGCAGATGTGTTGTATTTGATGCCAACGTCCATTGTCTCTAATATGAACATTCTGTTTGCAAACTTTCCAGAGTTATTAAAAAAAACTTTTATGATTTTCGAGTGACAATGAAGAAATTAGAAATTTGGGTACCTTTTCGCTTAAATAAATGTTTTGAGGCTTAAATTGTGTAAATAATTGGTTTATTTATTA
>NW_023467789.1:0-6361 GCF_013731165.1 Rhagoletis pomonella
TCCACTTGTACGCGTTGAGCGTTGGGACTCCGTGGAAGTACCTTGGGGTTTTTCATCGTCACTCATCTTTGGGCTTTTTGATTTATCTATTTGAGGGGCACCAAGCATTTGTTAAATCAAGAGAAAAGGGGAGTGACGATGAAAAAACCCAAGGTACTTCCACGGAGTCCCAACGCTCAACGCGTACAAGTGGAAAGTCAGCCACGAAGAAATCCAAGCAGTCTTTCACTTCTATTAAATTTATATCAGAAACAGATAATTTCATGGACTACTGTACTCGTTTCAAGTCCACCCCAATCCAAGACAACACCGAGTCAAGTCTGAAAATATAAGACAATAATTGCGATAACTTTTGGAATCGGGTCCAAATCTCTTACGATACGGTCTTAGAAACTGAAGATCAGGATCTCCCCGAAGATTTCAAGTCAGCCGCGTACAATAAATACAGGTCTTGTCTTATAATGTATGAAGACACAAAAGCCCAGATAGGTGACCAACTTCTGTTACTCAAACAAAGGAGTGATCCCATTCCCCATGCCGGTACATCACAACCCAAAGAAGAAACAGGCTTCGGCTTAAAAGTCCCTCCTTGCGACACTGAGATATTTTACGGGGGTTATGAACAATGGCCGTCCTTCCGTGACATGTTCACCGCGGTCTACATTAACCACCCAAAACTCACAAATGCTCAGAAGTTGTACCACCTCCGGTACAAAACGCAAGGCAAAGCCGGCCAAATAGTCAAACAATTCCCATTAAGTGATGACAACTTCGAACTGGCATGGGAAGCCCTAAGAGCACGATATGAAAATCGCAGAGTCTTGGTAGATAACCAAATAAAAACCCTAATGAATTTGAAACCAATTCAAGTTGAAAATAGCGAGGATATACAGAGATTACAATCTTCTGTAAATAACTGCCTTCAAATCCTCGCTACCCAGCAAGTTTCGACAGAGAGTTGGGACCCCATCCTCATCTATCTGGTCACCTCCAAACTTCCGGAGAACACAGTAACTCTGTGGGAACAATCTCTCATCTCCAGAAAAGACCTCCCCAACTGGTCCCAGATGAACCAGTTTCTGACTACTCGCTATGAGGTGGTAGAAAGAGTAGATCAGTGGCGCCCAGCCAAGGTTAAATCGATCCCCCCGCATACAAGCTACCCTAAACAAAACCCATACGCATTTAAAAGCAATAATTCACATGACACTCACAATAAATCCCATTCAAAGATCCAATCTCATATGACAGAGCAGCGCACAATGTATAAATGTGCATTATGCAAAACCTCTCAGCATCCCATTTACAGCTGCTCCCGATTTATAAAACTGTCAATTCAGGATCGAAAAAAATTTGTGAGAGATAATCACATGTGCTTAAACTGCTTATCCCAATCGTATTTAATTAAAGATTGCAGAAGCCCTCACAATTGCGCTCATTGCCAAGAACGGCACAACTCATCACTCCATGATGACGCACTCTCAAAAAATTCATCAACTCCCCGAGTGCATAAGGCCTCATCTCAAGTGGCAACTACCACTTCCACCAGTGCCAGTCTCCAAACTCCCCAGTCTCTGGAAGAACAAGACGAGCAACCCTCGTGTTCAAATAAGTCCCAGGTACAATCCTTCTACTCCGAAAATGAAAGTAAAGTACTACTCCCGACGGCAATCGTCTCCGTTGAACACAGAGGGGAACTCTTCAAACTAAGAGCCCTCATTGATCAGGGCTCAGAACGGAGCTTCATCTCCTCCAAAGCGCAACTCAAATTGAGACTACCATGTCGAACCTCCAATTTCGAAATCTCAGGAATGGGTGGAAGGGTAGTCCAAACCTCGAAAAAATTATGCTCTCTGGTTCTTGTCTCAAACGATTTATCCACACGGATTAAAGCACAAGCAATCGTCCTCCCACAGCTAACCAAATTGCTACCCAAGTTCCAACCCACTCAAGAACAACGGGAAAAATGGTCTCATCTCACCTTAGCAGACGCCAATTGCCACTCCCCATCCCAAATAGACTTAGTCATTGGCAGCGACCTGATCCCACAAATTGTGCTAGAAGGGGTTGAAAAACTCTCCAAAAACTTATTAGCACAAAACACCATCTTTGGGTGGATCCTTAGTGGTCAAGTCCCCAATCAAATAAGCTCGTTTTCGACCCAAGTAGACGAAGTCTCAAATGAGAATCTCGATTCCCAACTTCGAAAATTTTGGGAACTTGAAGAAATCCCCACTCCCAAATCTCTCAACTCTGAGGACCGAGTGTGTGAAGATTTTTATATATCCACCATATCACGCACATCTGATGGTCGTTACGAAGTGCGACTCCCATTTAAGCACAGTTTCCCAGACCAACTCACCTTAGGTCGATCCCGTGCCCCAGCTCTCCAGCAATTCCTCAGTATGGAGAAAAATCTTCTCAAAAAAGGCGAGCTAAAATCCCAGTACGACCAAGTCCTCGAGAAATATATAACACTAGGTCATATGGAAGAAACAACTTCCTATGAGAAATCCTCAGGAAACAAATACTCGTCATTTTATTTACCCCACCACGCGGTTGTAAAACCTGAAAAAAGAACGACAAAGGTGCGTGTTGTCTTTAATGCATCGAAAAAATCAACTTCCGGTAACTCGTTAAACGATGTCCTCTACACCGGGCCAACCCTCCAACCCGATTTGATGCTATTAATCCTCAAATGGCGCACGTACCAATTTGTCTTTAATGGCGATGTAGAAAAAATGTACCGCCAAATACTATTACACGATGAGGACCAAGATTACCAGAGAATCATATTTCGCTCCTCCCCAAAAGGTCCAATTCAAGATTTCAAACTAAAAACCGTCACGTTTGGTCTCAACTGCGCCCCTTATCTCGCAATACGCACCCTTCACGAACTCTCTAAAGATATAAAAGACACACTCCCGATGGCGTCCCAAATACTAATGAGCGAAACATATGTAGACGACATACTTTCGGGTGGGCACTCTATCCTCTCAGCCTCTGAATCCCTTTCTCAAGTCAGACAAGCTCTTCTGTCGGCAGGCTTCCCCCTCAAGAAAATCACGGCCAACCATCCTGATATCCTCAAAACCGTTCCCATCGCCGACGTGCTCGATTCACAGTTTCTCGAATTCGAAAAGGCAAGTACGACGAAAACGCTCGGGATTCAATGGAATGCCATAAAAGATGCATTCTCATATACCGTTGAGTCCATCCCAGTAACCACAGCGAGCACGAAGCGACAAATCCTCTCCTCTGTCGCCAAACTTTTCGACCCCGCAGGATGGCTAGCGCCAAAATTCTCTTGCAGGAGCTATGGCTTGATGGAACCGACTGGGATGAACAGGTAAAACCCATCCGTCTCGTCAAGTGGACGCAGTTCGCGAACAACTTAAAAGCCATAACAGCAATCCAAATTCCTCGTTGGGTGAACTATTCTCCAGGCCAACCTGTTGAGCTGCATGGTTTTTGCGACGCGTCTGAGAAGGCATATTGCGCCAATATTTACGTCAGAGCGATACGAGAAGAAAACACAACGTGTCACCTCCTAGTCTCTAAAGGCAAAGTGGCGCCCCTAAAAACCACCAGCTTACCACGTCTCGAACTATGTGGAGCCCTTCTTCTAGCCAAACTAGTGTCGGTCGTCCAATCTCAGCTCAATCTCCACCCGCAAGCTTTGATTTTGTGGTCTGACTCCGAAATTGTGCTCTCATGGTTGGAAAAGCCACCCCATACCTGGAAAACCTTCGTATCGAATCGAATCGCGCAAATAATCGATCTGGTCGGAAATGCCACCTGGCGGCATGTACGAACTCACGATAATCCCGCCGACATGGGTACAAGAGGATGTAAACCTCTCGACTTGGCAGCCTGCTCACTGTGGTGGAAGGGTCCGGAATGGCTCACCAGCCCCGCGGAATCTTGGCCGAAAGCTTCACGATGCACAATCAACAATCCACCCGAAGTACGCCGAATTGAAGCGTTACACACCACCGAAGAAGAACCCGACATTCTGGATCGTTTCTCCTCCTTCCCACGCGCACTCCGGGTTTTGACTCACGTTTTTCGATTCATACGGACTCTGAAAACCCGAACAAGCCACGTAATAGTTCACCCTTTACCTCTGGCGCACGATGACTTCCGAAACACTAAAGTCCAGCTCATCGCCTTAACTCAATCTCGATATTTCTCCAATGAAAAGAGGAATTTGTTAGCTTCGAAGCCGATCGATAAACGGAGCCCGCTTCTCACCTTAAACCCATTTCTGGACAAAGATGGACTTCTACGTGTGAACGGTCGACTGGCGCACTCAACGCTAAGCTACAATGAACGCCACCCCATCATTATTCCCGAGAAATCCCGATATGCTGCTCTCTTTTTACGCTTCCTGCATGAGCTGCTCTTGCACGCCGAAACCCGTCTTATGCAGCAGGCGATCAGACAGGAGTTTTATATCCCTCGGCTCAAGCCACTCATAAAAAAGTGCATTTTTCAATGCAAACCCTGCACTGTCCACAAGCAGCAAATGCGCTCACAAATAATGGCAGCCTTGCCACCCTCACGATGCACCTTCGCTCCGCCCTTCACCACAACGGGTGTTGATTTTGCTGGCCCCTTTCAGGTGAAGGCTTCCATGCTAAGATCGCCCACCCTCGTGAAAGGCTACGTGGCCGTTTTTGTATGCTTCACGACAAAAGCGGTTCACCTTGAGTTGTGCTCGAATTTAACTTCAGAGGCCTTTCTGGCTGCATTTGCTCGCTTTGTTGGCCGGCGAGGCTATCCCGCCACCATGATGAGTGACAACGGCAAAACCTTTGTCGGTGCCAAAAGAGCCACTGAGAAGGAGTTTATCACCTTCTCGAAAGAAGTATCCCGGGAAATCGTCAAAAAATATGCCGCTCAAGGTATAAACTGGAAATTTATTCCCCCCAGCGCCCCTCATATGGGTGGTTTATGGGAATCCGCAGTCAAAAGCTTCAAAACGCATCTCAAGAAGACTGCCGGATCACATAAATTCACTTTCGAAGAGTTTACCACCCTATTAATCAGAATAGAAGCCGTGTTAAACTCACGACCCATCTCTCCCCTATCTCAGGACCCCTCAGATTTTACCGCATTCACCCCCGGGCATTTCCTTAAGGGATCTCCCCTGTTGTCTCTTCCTGAATCGAACCATGAAAACTTATCTCTACTCAATCGGTGGGAAAAGGTCAAAGTTCTACACCATCAGTTAAGCCGACGATGGAAAGAGGACTATCTCAAGGACCTGCACAAACGGCACCGATGGAAAGACACCCGTATTGAGCCGAAAGTCGGCGAGTGCGTCCTAATCAACGACGATACGCTTCCGCCCACTGAGTGGCGCCTCGGACGCATCGAAAGGACACGGCCCGGCCCCGATGGCCACATTCGTGTTGTCGAGGTACGCACTCAAACCGGCATTCTCACACGGCCGATAGTTAAATTATGTTTTTTGCCACCGGCCGAACTTCCACTCAGTCCCAATGCGACCGAGTAACCCTACACCATCATCATGATTCTGTACCACTTATGCCACAAACCGCTTGATCGTAAACTTGTCTCGCCTTCAATCACCATACGCGCCTTTTCCCCAAAATAACAATTATATACTTCTCTGTCTCATGACCCACGATACTCGATATACGTCCCACTAAAATTATATATCTACCCAACTATTTACAGGCGTGAATGGATTCAGCACCCACACCAGCACCAAGAACTTCACTCCGCTCGCAGGTGTTTGTGGCCGCTAGCGACCGCGGGGGGCGCCCAAACCCTGATTATCAGAAGTGCCGAGTTTGCGCGCGTCACCACGCGCTACGAACATGCCCGCTCTTTAGAAGGATGCAGCCAGCGCAGCGGTACTTGTTGGCGCGGGCCCATAACTACTGCACCAACTGTCTGGCACTGTCGCACGCTACCAGCGAATGCACATCCCAGATCACGTGCAGGATATGTGCACTGCCGCACCACACGATGCTTCATCGGGCCCCGCCGCCACCACAGCCACATCGCCGTACCACCGCACCTCCAACTCAAACACCTCCGACACCGGCCTCCCGCTCAAACGCTCGCGATCGTCCCAACCCACCTACCCAGGCCGCTACCCATCGCTACAATCCGACTGCAGCCACCATTCCACAACCACGCACCGTCAAACGTTCGGCAACAGGGCTCCATACCGCTGCATTCCGAGAAAAAATGGCAAATCGGCTTATGGATGAGGCCATTAGAGCGCTGGAGCAGTTGAAAGTGGCACTAGCCGTCTAGCGCGCCTAGGCGGGGCAGGATGTTCAAGTGAGTGACTAGCGCACGCACACCGCATTAACCATTTGTA
>NW_023467790.1:0-6360 GCF_013731165.1 Rhagoletis pomonella
CATACCCATTTCATTGCAGAAGGTTTGGCACGCTTTTTAACCCAAGTCTCGGTTTGTTTGTTAACATAAAAACTACATATCGACACCTAAGTGAAAGATCGACCTATATCAGCAGCCAGTTCAAAAACTCCTTATCTAAAAAAACTGTTCAAGAACACCATATTTCAGAAGTTTGTTGAAGAACGCCAGGACCAGGTTATTTATTGTTTAATTTTTGTATTTTCAATACACTGCTGCCCTGCATAAAGGGAAACACGCGTGCCGAATTTTCTTCAGATATCTAAACTTTTGCTAGAGTTATCGTGTACACAAAAAAACGGACAGACAGACAGACGGACATGGACTAGTCAACTTTTCTTTTCATTCTGGGCATTTTCGGTATATACATACATATGTACATAAATGTAGTATATATCCATCTCGATTTTGGTTGTTCCAAATATCCGTTACGTGAAAAAAGTTATGGTACCCTCCTGCAGAAGTGCGTAGTAAATATGTTTAAAAAGCAAACTTTTTAATTAATAATTAGTTTAAAAAAAATTTCAATGTAATGGAACTCCTCAACCCCTTTTTAATGAAAACAAGAACCCTTATGAAATTTCGTTTTGAAAGTTTTCAAATTTACTCAAGAAAAAAATTAATAGAAAAAAAATTGTGATAAATTACATTTTATATTCTGCGAGAAAATTTCTAAAATCAATGAAGACCTATGCTGCGAAGGCAGCGAATTATCAACAGAAGATTTTGACGACCTTTTTGAAGTGATTAGTGAGTATGTTTTCGAAGACGAAGAGCCAACACCTCTGTCATCCAGTGAATATGTACTCGAAGACGAAGGCCCAACACCACAGCCAACGAGAGAATATCTAGATGTGGAAGATTCACATTCATATAACGACACATCTGTTTTTTACGACAGACGCGGGGAAAACGATTTAGCTGAGGAACCATGTGCGCAGGAAACATTATTTGGAAAATATTTCGAAATTTTGGAGAAGGTAGATATCAAATGCAATGGCCGCTTTTTTTTATTAAAATAGAGCACTAATGCAGTGAGCACTTTAAACAATACTTGCTCATGTGTGCTGGCCAAGTTTGTGGTTGCTTTTTTTTATTAAAATATTAATAGCTGGCGAAACATTTTCCAAAATGTAATACATACATATATCTACATGTTTTACTAATGAATTGAATTTAACGAATTCTTTATATTACTAATTTCACTTCAAACTAATGTATGTACGTTGTGTTTAAATGAAAAACAGAAACTAAATACGGCTTTTATTTCTATCTATGCAGTTACATATGTATATGTATGCAAGTATGTATAAGTATATACAATTTGCTATGATGGAGCCCCAGAGGCTGATGATATAAAAATGTGTAGGTATTTAAGACTAACATTAAAAACTACTTGTATACACGAGGCATCAAAAAGCAGAGTGACTTCTTTACCGATTTGGAAAATAAACAAGATGGCTTCAGAAAATCTATAAAAATAAAGGAATTGCATACATTCAGAGAAACAACCATTTACAAGTCTATTCTGCGCTGGTAATACAAATTTTGTAACCGGTAAATAAAGTTTCTCTCAATTTTTAAACCCATTTTGCATTCTGTGTACTCTTGTAACCGGTAAATTTCGTTAACATCTCATAAGGTGGTAACAAAATATTTCCCCGTGAAATTTGTAATGCCAGAACTTCCACAATTCTTCATACCTGAATATCTGAATATATTACCAGCATTACCAACGTTCCTAGAATCGCGGTGACATGAACTGGTAACATTTTTTGGTAATAAAATTTTCCGGTTACAAAATCTTCGGTAACGTGCAGAATAGAGAGAATGTGAAACGAAAGATGCCGGTAATGAAATTCGTAAGATTTATCAAGCAAGAGTTTTAAAAACTGTCAATTCTATTGACTCTGTTTTATATTTCTATATATAGTTCACTAGTTTCGAATCTAATATATGTGTATGTATGTATAAAGATGTGTCCTTTGTGCTCGACGGTTGCGATGTTTATTTGGAATAATTTCTCACCATTCATTGGCCATGGTTTAATGACAGAAAACGTCCATACTTACATACACATTGAAATAAAATATTTGTTTTTTTTTTCAATTCCAGATATGTTTAAACTTTAAAGTATAAAATGTATCAACCCTGGGGAAAAAAGCATTAGTACTGAATGGTAAAAAACGTGTGCATTCATTTTAAATATACAATCATGTCTGTGTCCGAATGCTTCTGTTACATTCACATTCTATACTGAATGTCAATCTACCATTCAATAACACAACACAGTTTCTTTGTTTTCAAGTATTTTAAGCCACTCAGTAATGAGGTTTTTTTTATACAAACAAAGAATCAAAATTTTGAAAAGAATGCCGAGTGAATGCAGATCCTACTGATTCAATCATTTTACAGCTCTGAGTATGTAGAACCTACAAATATTTTTAATGCTCAGGTCAATTTTTTTGTATGGCCATATCAAGTTTGCCGCTGGAGTGTAGTGGCGCTACGATTCCTCAGGGTATGGATTCAAGCCCGGTTCAATCCAGCATCAAAAAAAAAAGTTTGTTTTTAATAGCGGTCGCCAGGGCAGGCAATGGCAAACCTCCGAGTGTATTTCTGCCATTAAAACCAGCTTCTCATAAAAATACAATCACCGTTCGGAGTCGGCGTAAAACTGTAGGTCCCTCCCCTTTTCCCCTTATATCAACCCAATGGGAAAAGTAGTAATGCATTCCATGCGTGATAAATAATCGAATGTATTTCTTATGAGTTTTGCATCCAATTACTGTTTAATATATAATCAGCCTTCTAATGTATTCAAAAGGTTCAAAAAATTTCCTATTAAAATACATTAATTTCTCGATACTAGGTAATGCAAAATTGAATGCGCCACTTTTCTTAGGACATCGCCCTGGGGAAAAAAATGCATTTTCGAATGTGAAAAGGGTTGTTTTACTGATTATTTTTTCGATTACTATACATTACATTTTCCCACTGGGAAGTTTGCAATTTTTCGCCTGAGTGTTTTTAGAATAAGGATTGTTTTGACCCTGTTTTTGAATGCCTGAATAAAATAGCATTTCGTAAGTGGGTCAATATGTTATAGAAACTTTCTATTAGAAAGTTATAATTGAAGGATCCAAATTTTTTTTCTCGCCTTGGTATTTGAACCCATGACCCACAGTGTGGCGAATGGATGAAGCTAGGTGGACAAAAGTCAAAGCCAAATTTCAAATTAAGAATGGTTCTATTGCACGAGCAATACACCAAGAGTATCACCAATGCAAATTATTTGTGTAGAATATCAGGAAATAAACAGTAGTTAGCCATTAAAGTTAGGTTTATCAGCTGTAGTTAGTTGCGTAATCACGAAAACTGATCGAAATAAAACATCTTGTGAAACGAAGTGTTTTATTGGCTTAAAAGATATTTTAGCCATGATAAAAACATAACAAGGTAAAACCATTGAGAGGCAGTCTGACGTTTGCCGACAATATAATTTTAAAATCAAAACTCAAACTCACACACACAATCTCATTTTCAATCTCAAACAACAACAATTGTGAACAATTTAATTTTTTTATTTTCAGTTTTATATGATTTTAAAATGTTGGCAAACGTCAGAAAAAAATCATGGCCGATGAAATGAGAGAATGAATTTACTTTGTAATGTTTTTATCATGATTTTAGCAGTTTTTTTATGAGGATGGAAGTTTAAGGTTTTTATTGATATTTTGTATTCAATTTATGACAGTGAACTAGAATTCGTAGGAAGAATTGGTAGACAGTAGTAAAAATATATATATTTATATATTTTTGTGAATTTTTTGAGTTTGATAGAGTTGAAGATGTTTAACGGCGCATGGAACATGGCGTTGTTTTCATGATTGTTATTGAATCCTTTAAGGCAACTGTCGGTAGAGGTTCTAGAAGCTAGAAATAAGGATATCAGAAGGTATCGGCCAAACAATACTAGAAGGTGTTCGCATTTTAAAACCAAAAACACCATTGAGGTGAGGAGGTTTCACAATTGGTTGAAAATTACGGCCAAAAATCGTCCTTTAAACATTTCCGTATTTGTGTATAGATGTTGCTGCAACATATTCAATTTGAGTTGTCTCCGCATTTGGTTTACATCGTATTTAAAATTAAACTTTGTATCCAGATTCACATTCATCTGAAGAAGAAATAAATGATAACGATGAAGACAAACAAAGAAGGAAAAAGTGAAGATAAAGACGAAAATGAAAAATACATCATAAGAATTAGGGTAACTGTATTGAAATTTTTCGATAGGAATCGAAATAAATTCAGTCATAAAAGTGACCGAAATTTATGGAATCATCGAAGTTTATAGTTATAGAAATTTATGTATGCTTATTAAGTTATCGCAACGTATCGAATTATTCAAATTGATCAATGTTTAATGAGTTGTCGAAATTTATAGACACAGAAACTTAGTTGAGTTATCGAGCTATACAAATTTATTGGATTATCGAAATTTGCCGTCAGGTTAAAGAAATGTATGAAGTTATCGATATTTATTGAATTACCGTTATTTATAGACTTGACGAAATTTATCGAGTTATCGTAATGCATCTAGTTCTTTTAACTTTTAGTTATCGATAATTATTTATCTACTGAAATCGGCCGATTCATCGAATCGAAGTTTATGGAATTTTCAAAATATATCGATTTATAGAAATCTCAAGGTTATATCGAATTTCATCGGTAACTAATAACTAAATAAATCCTTCCACAGCGTTATCGATAAGTACATCAATATAGCAACTGATAGCGGCAATGTGTGAATTGCGAGCAGGATAGTCACCGTATGTATCCTAAAAATGAAAAGGAATCAAGTTAAATAATTCTTTTTTTGATAATTCTTTTTTTATTTCTGTTCTTTTAAGAATGTATAGCCATGCATTAAATGTGCCACTTTTAAATAAATACATATATGACGGTAAATGTATATGGCTAGTTTTATGTGCTCTACTGTGCCACTTCCATAGAAAATTATGCGAAGCGTCCACTCCACCGCTGACTGTCAGCATGATTGATTCGTTTGATGGATTGCTCTGCGCCCTGGTGGCGACCGACTAAGTGAATGAGTAACCTATTAAGTCTGAGGGTACATGTGGATGTCTGTTTAAAGCAGGCAGACGCATCTAACTAAGTCGCCACAAGTTGCCACATTTGCGCCCCAGACACACGGCGATTACGATCGCTATTTAACGCGGCAAAAAAAACGTATGTAGGCACACCATGACATTATTCTACGACTACATATATGTATGTAAGTATGTATGTATATACATATGAAGGTGGCTGTTCACACGTAGTGGCAGCAAGTGTGAGAATCTCAATTGAAACAACAGCAATAACCGCAATATCAACAAAGTCACCAAAGTCACCAAGCAACAGCATACATACCAGGGACGTGAACCGGATGAAAAATTTGGTCGGTTCGGTTCAGCGGTTCGAACCGTTGTTGCACTTTTGGATTGTTTCGTCAAAGCGGTTTTTTTGGTCTTTGAACCGGGGCACAGTGTAACTTTTTTCACTTTTAGGATGCCAAAAGTCAAAAAAACAATGTGCTCCAATCTTCAAAATTTTTTGATATGCTACAGATAAATAACCAACTGTTAAGAAAATGTATTCAAAGCAAAGCAAACAACCCACAATCCTCATGATAACCGTTAGTAACTTTGCTGATTGCAACAAGTGTAAAAATCGTTTCACAGTCTAAAAATTTTGATTAACTTTGTGGCCACGTGGTGGATTTTTGGATAACTGGTTTGACTTGAAACTATTTTATTTTACATACTTGGGTAGTTTATAACAGCATTGGTAAGTTTCAGCCAGGTAGGTATTTTTTGATTTTTTTTTTTTTTTTGTTTAGACAGCCACTAAAAATTTGGAAAGCTTAGAAAATTTTTCGTTTTCAATAGAATAGAACTTACTTACTTCGCTCGAATTCGCCTTGATGATTACATACATATACAAAGGGAATTTAATATAGTTTCAGATAAAAAAAAAAAAACCAATGCAGAAGTTTGCCGACACTATGTCATTTTTTGCATATCGCTAACTCAAGGTCAGCATGCCCTTACTCATATATGAATGCACAATGACCTAACAATGGAATGTCTTCAATTCAAGTCTACGATACTACATCCGCAAAAAAGGCAGTTATACCTGAAATGGTAAAAACCCAGAAAAAGGAAAGTTGTGTACTAAATAGCCTTCATTGTTTGTCATATGGGTTTTCCTATTGTTAGCGAGCCTCTAAAATCTATGTTGTGCTCTTATCCCTTATAACCATCGAGCACGTCT
>NW_023467791.1:0-6359 GCF_013731165.1 Rhagoletis pomonella
ATGCTTATGACTTTAGCCAAGTCTAAAACTTTTTCACCAAAAAAAAAACAGACGTATGTTTTTATAGATGGGACATATACCAATAAATAGATACATTACAATAAATAGATACATAGCATCCATATTTGCCTTATGGACAATATCGTTCCAGCCTTTTACCCAATAAGTAGCTTTCTGCAGCGTCTCTTTAGCCAGTATTCGAGGCAACCTTGAGTTTGCTAGGTTCAGACATCTGACTATAAAAAGCATGTGAGAGCGCAGTGTATGAACAAATTGTGGAAAGATACCCGTTTCAAGGTGCAGCATATAGTTCGGCGTGTGGGAGAAAAATAACTTTTTTTATGAAAAAACGTAGAAGCGTTTCCACTTGCTCATATCTTTGAAAGCCCCATATTTGGGACCCATAAAACATGATCGACCTGGAGGATGAGTTAAATATTTGTAGCTTCTTGGACAAGTGTATTTTTGGGTTGTTTATGATCTTTAACCACGTCGCGTTAATGGCGTTCTTGGCGTTAACAAGCTTAGAATCCAGGTGTTTGGAATATGAGAGCTTGTAGTTCAGAAGTACTCCTAAGTATTTATATTCATTTACGATATCCACCAGCTGATTACCATAAGTCCAGCTCCAATTAGGTGGGATTCTTGTACCTTTCCTGAAAACTAAGATCTTCGATTTCATTAAGTTTAATCTAAACGCCCATTGTGTACAGTACGACTGCAATGCATCAATCATTTCTTGCAGCTGCTGCGGAGATTCCGCCAGCAAAACTATATCATCCACATACATTAACACCTTTATAGTTGTATTAGCCACTTTAACTCCACTAGGGAGATAGTTGTGCAGGTCGGTGAGGTACAAGGAAAACAGTACCGGGCTAAGCAGGCAGCCTTGCCGCACCCCCCTGGTTGACTGGAAAAGCATCTGAAAGTTGTCTTTCAGTTCTATAAGAAGTAAAGTCAGTAGAGACATATTTTTTTATATAATTGCTGCATTTTAATTGCATAATCTCTTTTGCACCAGAGCAACTGTCCAAAATTTCCAGCAGTAAAAAGATACGAATTTGCACAGCAGAATTGTAAAATTTTATTACCATAGTAAAAAGTTTTTTTTTTCACCATAGCACTTTTCTACTCATTGGTACAGGTACAGGATGTAAGTAGGCCTTACCTGGGCATCGCGGATTTCTGCCCGGGTGGACGACCCCCTTTCTCCGCATCCCGTGGGAACAAATATGGAAAAAAATCAAAAAACAACAACAACAAGAACAAAAACAGCAACAACAAAAACAAACTATAAGGGACCGGCCCCTTAAGGTGTCGGAAGGGTCTCGGCCCACTAAAGAAGGGGCTCAAGTGATGCAGAGTACCTCCACCAGCCGTAGTGCGGTGACAAAGAGCGGGAAACCAAGGCCAATAGTGAAACCGGGCCAAGCTCCAAGTGGGGATGATCAAAGGAGTCCACCCCGATAAACTCCTGGCACCAGTGGATGCCAACCTGGCATGCAGATTGCAGCCGGGGATAAGGCTGAATCTGGGGCGCAGCCCCGGGCGGTCCTCCCGCGACACCCACGGCCTTCACGAGGTCTGACCAGAGGCCAGAACCAGCTACAGCGGGCTATCGACAGAAAAAGATGGCTGCACGAATCCTGCAAAGGTTCACCACTACGCCTGACCTGCGTAGCAAGGCGAAGGCAGAGCATGTGAAGGAGATCCTCACAGAAATCGACTGGGTGAAGGCAGTCCTGCCCGATTACCGCAAGCCGGAGGAGAGACAGCCGCAGGCGCCCTCCAGTAAGCGCAATATATCGGGGGGAAATACGCCCAGCAATGCAAAGAGGGTCAGAACGCAGGGGCCTTCTTTTGCTGAAGTAGCCAAGGAGCAGATCCTACTTGGCGTCATTGACGAGAGCCTAGCCCTGAGGCAGCAATGGAAGTGGGTTAAGGCCGCGATGGCCGACATTGCTATCACCATAATGTTGGAGAATCCGGGACCTCCGCCAACCTGCAAGGGAGCGGGGTGGTTCCAAAATAACATCCGGGTTATAGCATGCAAGGATACTAGATCAGCGGATATATATAAGAAGACAGTCGCAGGCATTGGAGAAGTCTACCCTGGTGCAAAGCTCAGGGCGGTCGACTTTAAGGACCTACCGGTGCGACCGAGAGCGAGAGCATGGTTGCCTTGCAAGCCAGCGGAACCCGAAAGGATCCTGCATACCATAAGGCTCTACAACCCGGAGCTACCTACCGAAAATTTGAAGGTGGTGAAAATAAATGAAAGCGGTAAAGCGACGATGCAGGTTGTCCTGGTTCTTAATAAGGACTCCATAGAGTTGCTGGAGCAAAAGAGTGGGGTGATACGGTACGGCTGTGACATGGCCAAAATTAAGGTATACAGGAACGACGTAAACGCAGCGAAGAACCTGATCGCGGGGGTAGAGCCGGAGGAGGCCAACAGCGACGTGGAGATGGAGGAGGAATCCGAGCAGGTCGATCCGATGGACGACCTGACCGGGGGTTATGCCTCATCGACGTCTTCGCTGGGGGTCGGGCGCATGCTTCGGCTTTATACGGATGAGGAGTTAATCGAGATGTCGGGAGACGCGGTCAACTCCACCCTAATAGGCGACGTGGGCGATAACGGCCAAAATGGTGAAGGTATTGCAGATTAACCTTCACCACTTTAAAGCAGCTTCAGCTGCACTGCTGCTCCCTTTAACAGCAAAAAGGGGCAGCCGACATCGTCCTAATCCAAGAACCTTGGGTAGTGGGAGAAAACATTTGCGGGCTGAAAGCGCCGGGCTACAGACTGGTAAGTGGAGCTTCAACGGGGAACCAAGGACGTGCATATTGATATGTATCACACTAAAGTGTCTCTTTCTTCCACAATTTAGCGACGAGGACACAACAGCGGTCAGTCTAAGTGTAAACGGACGACCAATTAATATGGCATCCATGTACCTAGCGCACGACAAGGAGGTTCCAACTACCTGCATAAAGGACTTAGTGGCCAGCACGAGGGAGGCTCACCATCGTACCTGGGGCAGCTCCGACGATAACGAACGGGATGAGTCACTTTTTAATTTCATACTTAGCTCTAAGTTTGTTATTGCAAATAGGGGGAACGATCCCACTTTTATTACAAAATCCCGAAGGGAAGTGCTGGACGTTACCCCTATCTCTGAGAATGCGGAATGTCTGGTCGGGAAGTGGAAGGTGCTCGAGGAGCACTCCTTTTCCGACCACCGATATATCCAATTCGAGGTAGTAGGGGGAATGCCCTATGCTCCTATAACTAGAAACTTGCTTAATACCAACTGGCATAGGTATCGGGAAGAGCTGGATAGGCTTTTGCCAGAAGATACAGAGCCGACTACTCCAGCAAACCTAGAGGAGCTGGAATATCTTGTAGGCCATTTTACGGGGGCCTGCAGTAAGGCAATTGACATTGCATGCCCCAAACAGCAGCACCGCGGCAGGAAAAAGCCACCCTGGTGGAATGAAAAATCAGGATTTCACGCAAGAACTGCAGGAAAACCTTCAACCAGGCCACTGCGTCTGGTAGTGAGGGACATTGAGAGACCTACAAGACAACGTTTCGGGAGTACAAGAAGCTCCTAAGAAGGTCGAAAAGAACCTCATGGAAAGACTTCTGCAACGGGGTGGAGTCTATCTCAGAAGCAGGCAGGCTCAGAAAGATACTCTCAGGTGCTGCCCAGAAAGCCCCAGGATGCTTGCAAAGACCTCACGGCTCCTGGACAGAGACCGAGGAGGAATCACTGGATCTGCTTCTTTGCACACACTTCCCGGGTGCCACGGACAGCATGCCGGTGCAGCCACATCTAACTGGAGATCTTTCGGTCACTGGAGACTTCCTCACTAGGGAAAAGGTCCCCTGGTCTATTGGGACTTTTAAGCTTAAAAATCACCAGGTCCGGATGGCATTGCCCCCATACAGCTGCAACAAAGACTTCAGCTCACACTCACTGTAGCTCAGCGTGGCTACATGCTATAATTAAGGGTGTATTAGCTCTTAATCATATCCCTAGAAAGTGAAGGGAGTCAAGAGTGGTGTTCATCCCCAAGGCAGGGAAGGTGTTCCACAACAACCCAAAGGATTTCAGGCCCATCACCTTGTCCTCATTTCAATTGAAGGTTATGGAGAGACTGGTGGAGGTCCGTATAAGAGAGTCGGTTGGTGACGGACTCTCTACCACACAACATGCTTATACGAAAGGTAGATCTACAAAACGGCGCTACATGAAATAGTGTCGCATATAGAAAGATCACTAGACATCAAAGAATATACGCTAGCAGCCTTCCTGGATATAGAGGGCGCCTTTAACAACATCATGCCGAGCGCGATAACGGCAGCACTGACGGGCCTGGGCATCGACTCGCGCTTAGTTGCGCTCGTAAACCAAATGCTGAGATGCAGGGTGGTTCAGGCGGAGCTGGCGGGGGTATCGTTGACCAGGATGGTAGAGAGGGGCACCCCGCAAGGGCCATTGGTCTGCTCACAGGACATATCCTGATAGGAAGGCACGCAGAACGCCTCGGGGCTAGTCACAACGACTACTGCAGGAGCTGCCACGACGAAGAAGAGCCTGAATCAATAAGGCACTTACTCTGCGAGTGCCAAGCACTAGGCGGGAAAAGACAGAAATTCCTAGGTATAGGTCTTCTAGACGATCTAAGCGCAACTGCTAAGTTGGGAATACGGCAGCTGCTAAGGTTCGCAGACTCAACGAACTGGTTTAAGGAGTAGGGGTTTTTGGATCCATGTGGTATCACAATGGGCCCTGATCGGGCCTATGTGTGCTGGCGCCCCCTGGGCGTAGCAGCCACTTCAAACTAACCTAATCTAACTGTCCAAAATTTCCAGCAGTAAAAAGTTACGAATTGGCACAGCAGAAATGTAAAATTTTCTTACCATAGTAAAAAGTTTTTTTTTCACCATAGCACTATTCTACTCATTTGTACAGGCCCAGAGTAATACAATTTTTTAAATGAAAAAATATTAAGTTCATCACTTCCTTCAAATTTTAAAGCTTGTTTTACTAATCTCTTTAATTATTAGAGCATTATAATATCATTTTACTATTTTATTATTGCTTAGTACAAAATGTACACATTTACTTACAAAACCTTTATTTGATTCGGTGATAGAAACAAGACCGAAGGATACTTAAGTATTTAAATATTTATTATGTTTATTTTATATTGCTGTACATAATTTTTTAGATTTTGGCATTCATATTTTGGATTCATCTTATGCATTTGCTTAATTACTGCACCATTTATAATTTTCTTTTAATAAGATCAAGATTTGTCAAATGCTTAATTTTATTTATCTCATAATAATGCAGCACACAACCCTGATATCTAAGAAAAATTCTGAGGAAGGCCATTAAATAGCAGCACACAACCCCGTGTCTTCCTCAGGAGTGAATATGGCTACACCAACAACGATTACTACAACAACAACACAAAAAGGTTGGCTACTGTCTATACTGTGGCTTCTATGTAGCAGAAGCATACTGTGGACACATAATATTTCAAGCGACTTGAGTGACACGATTGGCATTCAAAAGAATAGAAAATTGTGCAGCTGATTTGGCTTCTATATTTTTGGATATTTTATTACCGGTCAGCATTACGGAAACTCACTCAAAGCACTAGAAATGAAGATAATTCAGACGAAAACGTAATGATAGAGAATAATGGTGAATAGTTAAAGGAATGAGTCAAATTATAGTTGGGAATTGTTTTTAGAGCGAAAAGCCGCTTCTTTATCTAATACATATGTACTTATATCGAAAGGGTGAAAGGGTTTATTCGCAAGTTGCGTAAAATAATTTTACAAAACTGAATACAAGATGTAGATGACAGGTGTAAATCACACATAATTGTTAACAGAGAGATATCTCTGAATAATTTTTCTATTTTGTTTAATATTTAGCAAAGCATGGCAGAGTTGGTTGAGAGTTTAAGCAAAACCATTTCTCGCATCGAAGAGTATACCCGACTGCCACAGTTTAGATACGCAACTTTAGAGGAGGCAAAGGTCCGGGCGAACAAGTTGGAGAAATATTATAAGCGTTTCATGGAAGCGCACCAAAAACAAGTAGAACGTGCCTCCAAAAAGGCAAGTAAGTTTGACGAAATGGCTGTGCAGGTTGAAACACTTTATTTTGCGGCACATTCGGCTCTTACAGCCAAAGTAAATGCTCTAACGCCAGCTCCACCTTCCGCGATACAACAACCGCTGGCAGTGCAGGTGACCTGGCCTTATCAGTAACATGATTTAAAAAATACGTGGGGAGAATTCGACGGGACAATCACGAAATGGCCCG
>NW_023467792.1:0-6359 GCF_013731165.1 Rhagoletis pomonella
AAAAAAAATGTGATCGAAATCATTATACAAAACAGAAGGTAGTTTCATTACTACTATTTTTTGATTATAAAGCAGATTTTTGACATTTCTCCAGATGCAAGCATTAAGCATAGCTTTGCCACATTGAAATTTTTTGAGAGGGGAGATTTTCTTTTAATATTTAAAGAGTAAAATTTAGATACAAAAAATAACAAGTTCATGTGTTCGATAATCAAATTAGAACGTTTTTCTCAAGCGTTTTAAAGATTCTTTGAATAAAATCGATGTGCAGAGATGAAGTAATAAAATAATATCCAGTTTTGAAACATTCATTTATTAAAAAGCTTTTTTTTTCATTTTATTTTAAATAAAATAAATAAATTTATAAAACAAAACTCTTTTTTTTAATAGTCCGAAGAAGATGTATTGATAGATATTTCGTCATTAAAGCATAGTCCGAAACAGGCTTCGGAGAAGGTTGTATGGGGCTCATTGCCTCACAATTAAACGAGTCACAATTCAGAATTCTCCCGAAGTGAAGTATCCAGAATTAATTCAGGATACAAAACTGTCGTGTAAATCTAATCTGCAACACAAAACCTCTAAAGAATTGGCAGGATTTTGGCAATGTAAGCAGGTCTTTGCCAAAACGTGGGGTGTCACCATAAGGAATCCTCTGGATTTATACCTCTATGATCAGACCCATAATTATCTATGCGTCAGTGGTATAGTGGAGCAGATTCTCAATCAAAAGCGTGGGAAGTCTGCTTGCTAAACTTTAAAGAACTACTGCCCTGTGCTGTCCTGAAGCTTTCTCTACAATACGTGGCGCTGCTCTTGACGCACTGCTGCACTTTCCGTCACTTTGTGTCTTCATACGAGGGGAAGCTTTAAAGGCCACCTGCAGACTAAAAAGAAACGGATGCTGGTATAACACTGAGTGGGGCAAGGCGGAAATTGCTAGCGGCAGAGATCTGAGCACTTGTGTCTTTTCAATGCCACAGGATAGTACGCCACCTTTACCTTTGTTGAAGAGATTCTATAATGTTTAGTTCCCTGCGGCCGAATGCTGGTTTAATACCAGCACTGAGCCCGGAATCACACATAATCGAATCTTCAATGATGGCTCCAAAACTGACTCTCTCTTGGACTTTTTTCTGGGGAAGTATGCTTCGGTCTTCCAGGCTGAGGTGTTTGCAGTGACAGCCAAACTGCACTTAAGGCATTGGGCAGCCCTCTAACTACTTACTGCCAAACTCTCGGTGCCAGTTCAACTGGCAGTAACTCCTACCGTCCATAACTATAATGTCTATCATAGCATGAAGCACCGAACTTAAAGCCTTACCTTCGCAAAGCACATCCAAATCCTTTTCGGTGACTGGCTTTAGAAGAAACTAATTTAATAACAGCTAATTTTTGCGGTGGACAACATATTTACCGGTATTTTATTTCAAAGAAAAAGTCAGTTGGTTGCTTTTTCAAATATGGCGATGTATGAATTTAAATTTTCGTTATTGCTCAGATCGAAGACAAATTTCCTTTTAATTTTCTAAATATTTTTTTTTTTTACACTAAATAAATGATTATTGAGGATTAGGTATGGTAGCACGAAATGTCACAATCTGCTTAATTGTCAGGTAGTTAATATGGCGCCCGAAAAGTGACAATGAAACTACCTTCTTTTTTGTATCATGATCGAAATGAGCCTGCATTTATAAATGGTTTCGAACTCGAAAGTATTGGACAATTCACCTTTTCACAGCTAGCAAAATGCTTTAAAATATGTGAGTATTATGCTTGCTGCAAAAAATGCACAAGATTCCACCGAACAATTAAATTTGCCATTCATAGAAGTAACACATTTAACCACGTCGCCTCCCTGCAGCAAAATTAAGGGACAGTCTGGCAAAGCGCTAGTTCCGCCCTACAAATTTCAGAACTGGCTCTGAATTACTGCAAAAGGGATGCAGAGCTGGACGGTTGAAACTCATATGTTGCTAGTTACGCTGTCATCAATGTTACTCATCCTGGTCATGTGAAAGCTGACAAAAGATGCACAAATGTAATCTACTATATTTTTTCGATTTTCTTAGACCCTAAAACTAATAACAAACTGTTTTCGTTTATTTAATATGTAATTCTCTACAGAGTTTTTGGGCCAACAGTGAAAATATTTCCAAAAAAGTTGTTTTTGGTAACATTAATGTCATTTTTATGCATATCTACGTACGTATAAGATTGAATGCAAAATATAAAATTTAGTTAAGCTACACTTAACAGCAAAGGTCTGCTGTTCTGTTTTAAATATTCACAATATATTTAGAGTTAAAATTTTTTGTTATTTTTTTATAAAAAAAAAGTATCATGCTTAACACAAAATCATATAAACCGTGTTTTAAAACTTTATACAAAACAAAGTTAAATTTAACGATTTTTCATCAAAATTTTTGGCCTTTTAATCAGAATAAAAAAAAAATAAACAAAAGTTGTAAACAATCTCACTTTGAAATTGAGGTGCTATTGATATGAACGATACTGAACATACGTAAATATATATCTGAGCACCCGAAATACACATTATACGTAACAAATATTAATATAAAACTATTTTTAAGAATAACGCTTTTAGAAAATGAAGGAATAAATGACACTTTATGTTCCTAATTTATAGCACAGTTTGCCTTAAAAAGTAAATTAGTGCAAATGAAATAGCTCTTTAAACATACAATTGTATGCGTGCTTATTTAAAAAAAGGCTCTATACTATACTTCTTAGAACCAGCTCAAAACTAACCACATTTTTTCTAGCCCGGAGGTGATCGTTTTTGAACTATCTAAGAACTGTTGTTATATGAACTGTCTCAGAACCATCTAAGCCAGAGTCAGCTCAGAACAAGTTCAAAAGTTCTGCAGAGAGCGACAATTGTCACTTCGTAGGACATCGCCATGTTAAAAAAGACAGTTGAAAGCATTGAGTTGGGATAGATGAAGAACCAGTACCGTCCCTTTTCAGGCTAGCCCAGCGCAAGTTCTGAACCAGTTTGATTTGCTGCAGGGTATGTAGTACAAACGAAAACAAATCTAATAAGCTGCTCGTTGATATAAATGCGAACTGTACTGAATAATAAGACCACAAGCAGACTCTAAAATTAGTGATTAAATAACTAAAACTGTTGCGAACTGTACTGATTGTCAAAAATTATGTGTTTGTTGTACATTTGTTCATGTTTGTCATTGTGCGTGTAATTTTCTAGAGTAGTTTTGTGCTCTCGCTATCTCCTTGTATTAACTCGTCCTTCGTTGGTATACTCTGATGAACATACGTGAGGATGATAACAAGGCCCTTACCAAGGCCAACTTATATAAGGTAGTGTTACAGGAGCAGTTGAAATTTTCGCCCGATGTTTCTTTAAGAAAGCCATAAACGTAGCGACCGTTGGTTCAACTTGGTGTTATTTTGCTCTAGATTGCACCGTTTGTGGGCCTGTTGAATGAATTTATCTTGGTTGTATGAAAGATCAAAAAATTTGGATTTTCTGTCAAGTTGTACAACTTATCGCTACATTAATGACCATGTTGTACAAACTCATTTGATTTCCGTTTATTTCGTACACTAAATAACCGAAAATGGATAACTCAGCCGAAATAGGTACGTGCTTTCGTTGAATTTTATAAATGTAAGCCGAAACTATGAAATTGTAAAAATGAGATTTTACAATGAGACTGCTCGCAAAATTGATTGCGGATTGATTTGAACCAACGTTTTCGGCTTGCATTATGTCAAAAGGATGTGTTTGTTGTAATTCATTCTGCCATTTACTACCATTATGCGTAGGCCAATTCATGAAATCATTTCATGCGTTTGAGTAGAAACTGAATGAATGAACACCATTTTATGATTACAATTAACGCGAAATAGATTGGAAGATAGAAAGCGAGTAAGAATAAATGCCGAACAAAGGAATTTGTCTTCTTTCAACTTTAATAAATGCATTTTGCAAACAAAAGTGCGTACGTTACTTAGTGCCTTGGTAATGGGGAATTCGTAAAGATCTATTGATTGCATTATAAACATTTTCATTTATTTGTTAAACATACAATTACTTCCATTACAACCCGGTGCTATGGATGCTAGAAGAGCGAATTCATATAAGGTGGTGTTACCGGAAAATGAATAAATAAATTACATGTATATCAGAAAATTAATAAGATGAAATGAAATTATTGTTTGATTTCTAACCAAACCTATGTATGTAACTCAATCGCCTACTGGTTTGCCGAACCGTAAACATATGTTTACACATCCAATTTCGTGAGTAGGTACCTGGTACTCACACCTTTTTTAAGAAGTTTCACTTCTATCATGTGCACGGTGTTACACGCGCATTTTTTATTTAAATGCATATCTTAAGCATGTTTTTGATATCATTCGTGCATATTTATGCATATTTCTTATTTTATCATGCATGTTTTAAGCGCTTAACATATTATGGCATATTTTTGGTTGCCCTGATTATAACTAAGAAACTACAGGGAATACAAAAAATAAATTGGTACAAATAGAAATACCAGTAATACTTGTTTAACAAAAGGACTTCATTTATTAAAAAAACTTACATTTACAAAATATAAAAATTCGAAAACAAAAAAATTGCATTTATTCTAGTCACAGCTTATTTTATGCAGGAACTTTAAATTTTGTAACTTAGGTACACATTTTTTTCAGTTTTTCTAATATTTTTTATGATATCCTTTATTGTCTACAATATATTTAAGGCGGCTTGGTATTAATGCAATGCAATGAAATTTTATGTTTACGCATATTATTTTCCAAGATCGACCATAAATTTTCGATAACATTGATGTCTGGCGACTGTGCTGGCGGTGTCATCAAATGCGGACAATTGTATATCAACCAGATTCGGGTTTCGCCAAACATAGTTCATACTATCCGAGCCGAAGATATTAAATTTCGATTCATCCGCCAAGATAACGGAATTCCAGTACTCTGGCGACTTGAAGCATGTTCTTGGGCGAAGCTGAGTCTGCATTGCCTGTTTTTTGGGCATATGAAAGGCTTTTTGCGTGATACTCGACCATGCGCAGTATACGTCGAACAGTTTCTACTGGGTTTATAGCTTTAACATACAATACATACGCAAGTGTATCTCTGTTCCCAGTCGAAATTTTATGCATACGACATCGCTGTTGGTGGCATAACTTGCTGCTGTGTATACATGCCAGTATAAATTAACCTTCATTTCCATTTAGCACGTGTGGTCTTTCAGAGGGTATGCGTACTCTAACCATACACTTGTACTACTGCTGAATGATATGGCTGTATTCATGTTTAAAACATACAAAAATGCATTAATGAAACAGTATTAAAGCATTCTTACAAGATATGTATCTCCACATGTAAATGCTACTTTCTGATACATTTCAATATATGGTACATACGGGTACATACAAAAAGTAGCATTTACAAATGCAAATGCATATCTTGAAAAGCCCGTTATTGCTGAAAATATTATCGCACAACACGTCCGTTCACTAAAATTTTTGTACAAGATTGAAAATATTATAAACATTTTGTGGTGATAGTAGTCAAATGTATAGATAAATGTACTTAAAACAACAACAACGTACATTCGCTTACAGTTCACCAGAATTTGACTTTATTTCTGGAAATTCATAGCCACTCATGAATTTTTCACACTTGTTCACTCATACAGCATGCATCTACTATATACTTGTGGAAGTATGTATGTATGTATGTGCCACGTTGCAGCCTAAACGGACGGACAGAATAGAACAAAATTTTGACAGAGTATTGCCATGACTCCTGGGCCTATAATAGGGTGAAAAATATTGGGATCCTACAAGGGGGCGTGGCACCTCCCATAGGCGGGAAATTTTTAATCAGCCATAACTTCGGAACCATAAGGCACATGACCTTGAAATTTGGTATACGGACAAATAAATGGTAGGTGCTTCTAAGAGGGTATATAAATGAGTTTGTAGAAGGGGGCGTGGCATATCCCATAGGCGTGGAATTTTTTATCAGCTATAACTTCGGAACCTTAAGTCACACGAACTTGAAATTTGGTATGCAGACATATCAATGGTAGCTGCTTATAGGAGGGTATATATAAATGAGTTTGTAAAAGGGGGGCGTGGCACATCCCATAGGCGTTGAATTTTTTATCAGCTATAACTTCGGAACCATAAGTCACACGAACTTGAAATTTGGTTTGCAGACATTTTAATGGTATGTGCTTATAGGAGGGTATATATAAAGGAGTTTGTAAAAGGGGGGCGTGGCACATCCCACAGGCGTGGAATTTTTTATCAGCTATATCTTCGGAACCATAAGTCCCA
>NW_023467793.1:0-6358 GCF_013731165.1 Rhagoletis pomonella
ATACCCAAAATTTTTTGAAAAAGTTAGATTAAAAAGTTAAAAATTTTGATGAAAAATTGTTGACATTTCCTAAATTCTGCATAAAGTTTGTCATGTTTGTTTAAAGCATGAACATTTTTATAAAAAATAACAAAAAAAAATCTAGCTATAAAAACAATCCAAATATTTAACACAAATCACCATGCACTCACTTTTGGTCGCTAGGGTACATTTATAATAACAAATACATTCATTAATTATTCAAAACAGCTGGTTTCAATTATTCATCGATTGACTTAAGTCTTTGCAAAATATCGGTTAATAATTTTGTTTGCTTTTCATTCAATTCCATTTTTTTCATCCTGCTCCTTAATATATTGTTTAATTTCAGCAAAGGAGCTGCTGAATGAATTATTTTTGGCTCGTGAGGTCGATGGCTTATGATAAAAAGCCCCATTTGGGGAGTCTATTAAAGATTTTACCTCGTTTTCTTCGTCCTCCTCATTTATATTATATTTATAAGTAGAAACTACCTTTTGATAAACATATCGATGGTCCTCTGCAATAAAGACCCAATTCATAACCAAAAAAACCTTACTACTGAACAATAACAAATTCCCCTAATCCTTGTGTAATCCATGTCTTATCCTTACTAAATCTTTATGACTGCTTTATAAATATCTAGGAAGGATTAGGCGAGGATTAGAGACATGTGCCGCTTAACAGTAGTAAGTTTTTTTTTTAGTTTTGAGTTATGTCGTCTTGCAGAGGACCATCGACACAAGCATATTACTTCTGTAAAGCCAGCTTCTTTTGTTCTGCCATCTCCTTCCACCATTGCTGACGGGAAGAATTGCCGGTTCGGTTTTGAAACTTTTTAATTTCTGCCTGCTGTTTTTTTACTGCGCACTTCCAGTCGGCCCAACTCTACAAAAAATATATATTATGACTTCATCATACCTTTTTTTAAAAAGCACTCATATATATACCTTTTTCCACTGCTCGGCTGTTTTGCAAGCTCCTCCAGCTGCGTTAAGCTCCACAGCAACGGCTTCCCACACATTGCGGCTGTGCGAGGCGCTATTTGGACCGCCAAAATTTCCCATGCCACCTTCTTGTTGTTTTTCATTAAATCCAGGAGTTTTACTTTCTGAATTTTTGTAATTTTCCCACTTCTAGCTTTTTTTCTGCAAGATGAAATTAATAAAATAAAGAAACTTAAGGTATTTATAAGCACACACTTCACTAATTTTGCTTTTTGCGCCAAATATCACTACACTTAGAGCTGGCGATATAAATATCGCAAGGTATATCGAAAATTCATTTACACCACACTTACAGAAACACTACCTTGCGATATCTATGCAGAAGGGTTCCATTTTGCGATATAATTCATATCGCAAAGATACAGAAACGGGCTACAGGTCTGACAGTTTTTCCTATCATTCCTGATGATCAGTTGATGTACAAATTCGTCAAGTCTGATCTCTCACGCATGATTAGAAAGCTATCTTTAATGACACAATTAATATCTACTTATTATTACTTTTATACCCGAGCGCACTTGTGCACAAGGGTATATTAATTTTGTTCACATAACGGTTGTTTGTAACAGCCAAAACGAATCCAGATAGATATAGACAAATGTATACATAAATGCTCAGAATGAATAGAGAAATCGATTAAGCCATGTCTGTCTGTCCGTCTGTCCGTCCGTCCGTGTACACGATAACTCGAGCAAAAATCGAGATATCTCAACGAAATTTGGTATGTAGGTTTCCGTTAATCCAAGGTAGGTTGGTATTGAAAATGGGCGAAATCGTACTGTAACCACGCCCACTTCCCATATAACGGTAATTTCCAGAAATACGAAAACTGCGATATTTTAGTAACTACTGAAGATAATTCACTCAAAATTAATATTTACAATAAGTTTCAGACGACAAATAAGAATATTATAAATTTTTGGAAAGTGGGCGTAGCCAAGCCCACTTATGGTTAATGGTTATATGTGTATATCTTGGTAACCGCTGCACCAATTTCTTCCAAACTTGGCACAATTGTTGGCCTTGGTACAGCATACTAAATGGCCGAAAATTTTAAAAATCATACAATAACCACGCCCACATCCCATATAACGGTAATTTTCGGAAATACGAAAACTGCGATATTTTAGTAACTACTGAAGCTTATTCACTTAAAATTTATATTTACAACAATTTTTAGACGAACAATAAGAATATTATAAATTTTTGGAAAGTGGGCGTAGCCAAGCCCACTTATGGTTAATGGTTACATGTGTATATCTTGGTAACCGCTGCACCAATTTCTTCCAAACTTGGCACAGTTGTTGGCCTTGGTACAGCTTATTAAATTAAAAAAAAGCGGACGTTAACCACGCCCACATCTCATATAACGGTAATTTATAGAAATACAAAATCTTCGATAGATCAGTAAATATTAAAGATAATTTATTCAAAATTTATGCTTGCGACAATTCTTTACCAAGAAATACGTTTATGGTAAAATTTTGGAAAATAGGCGTGGCACCGCCCACTTATGACCACATATATGTACATCGGCAACCGTTCTATCAATTTGTACCAAACTCGGTATTTTTGTTGTGCTTGCCACATAAAAGCAAAACGTTGAAAATTATTGAAATCGGACTACAATTACGGCCGCTTTTCATATAACGGTAAATTTCAGAAATGCTTGAAACTGCAATATTTCGAAATTTAAGGACGCTAATTTACTCAAAATTGATACACCCTCGCTTACCATCTAGCGGTCCCTTTCGGAAAGGTGAAAAAACATATATTTAATACTTGCGCCGGGCATTTAATGTTCGGCTCCACCCGAACTTAGACTTTCTTACTTGTTTTCATTTATTTTCATAAAATCTTATGACCTAATTATTAATCATTAAAATATTAGAAGGTAAATAATCAATGTCTTACGAACTAAAAATTCAAAAAGTTCTGAAATTTTTTTCTTAAAACACATACACTGGCGACAGAAAAAATAGAAACCACTTATTTCAGTGCATTTCTTTTGCTTATTAATGGTTCCAATATGTATGGCGATTGCTGTCCAGTTGCTGGTATAGTAGCCATAGCTACCAGTATCCTATTTTTTATTATATATAGCGACTAATCTCAGTATAAAGAAAAGCGCTGACAACGTCCGAATTTAGTTTTTTGACATGTACATTTCGAAGTAACTGTCAACTTTGGTCCATGTGTTTTAATAATTTATGCAAAAAAATTACAAAACCGTCATAAGGGTGAAGCAGAAAATTGCGCCACTGGATTATGTTATAAAAGTCAAGCTGGTTGTATGACAAACGCCATACACATCCACATTTCAAACTTTGTAATTAAACATTAAATAAACACAAAGGAAATGTAGCCAAAAATTAGTTAAAAATTGGCGTTTGTATTAGTTCTGCCACCAGCGTACATATGCACATACATAAAACAGATATTGAACAGAGTGGGATTTTTTGTTAAATACTTTTTCACAAAATCTTATAAACTAATTCCTGAACATTTAAAAGTAAATAGGAAACTGATTCATGTCCTACGAACTAATTATGGTACCAAAACGAAAACCGAGCAACTCAAAGTTTCAAACCTTGTACAAGATTTATTAAAAATCGCAAAATTTCCAAAAATGGTAATCCAAATTTAAAACTTTTAAATCACGTTCTCTAAAAAAAATTCGGGTATGCAGATTTACAGCGCATGCAATGTTAGCATAATATTTTGCAAGTTTTAAACGGCTAAAAACTTGCGTGGTTTTTTGATAATTTTTTACAAAGTATGTTAGAAATGTTTTTATATAGGTGCATAAATATAAATAATTAATAAAATAAATAAATGGTCAGAACGTTAGAAGTAGTGTCGATAATATGGGTGCATATTACCTCGTAAGATTGTGTCAACCAGTAGTGGTTTTCTCTCCCATCTTCCGTCCCAGTTGAATTGCAGCAATGTTTCGTCCGTAAATAAATGTTTGAGGATGCTGCCTACGTCTTCAGACACACCTTTTAAGTTTATGATGTATGTGGCCTTTTGAAAAATATATGTACAGCAATTAGAATGTAAAATAAATATTCCATCATATAATTCTTTACCATGGCTCGTGCATACTCTTGATCTCTTAATTTGGTTTCCATCAAATCCACTGCGCAATCGGACTGCAATGGCAGATAACTGGCGATGTCATCTAAAATTTTGTCAGAAATTTCTCCAGTCATTCGAGAAACCGACCTCTCAATCTTCTTTGCTACCACCTTGCATTCTCGTAATATCATATTTTGCGCTTCCATTTCACTTTTATTAACGGCCTGAAAAAATATATTTTTTTATGTTTTTAAGTACATATGTAAATTTTTATAATAGGGATCTCAAATACAACATACGTTTTGCTGAACCTGTTCCAATGCCTCGGAGATGTGGATTTAGTTTGCTAATGTAAAAGGACAATGAAAATTATGCATGTACTCTTTTTTAACGGACTTCTTGCTTTGCTTAAAAATGTTTTGGTTACAGCACATGCTGGAAAGTGAATATCTTACATTATGGTTAATTATGTTTATGCCTTCTATCAATTCGTTTTGGACCACTTTCAAGGTTTCCATAATTTCCGAAACAAGGTTTTATATAAATTAGTGAAAAATTTGATTCAGTTACAATGTTTGTAATAAATTACCCTCATTTGAGATATTTGCACTGGTACTCGTACTCGGTTTGTTTTCAGTTGTATTATTGAAATCGTTTTTTGTGAAAAAACGCTTTCTTTTTAGAGGTGGTTGGTTAGCTGAAACTGACAAAAGAAAAGAAGAGTTGTTGAATATTAATGATTAAATAATGGTTATACTTCCGATTACATTCCTGAGCTTCTGGAATATGACTTATCTTAGCGTTCAAGTTATCTCTCATTTCGCAAATTGTATTAAAATTTAAATGATTTAAATTATTATTTTGTAAATTATTTTGTATGGCAAAATTAAATGTGCAGTTTAATTATGAAAATCGTGAAACATGTGGTGTAACAGCGGAATTAGCAAATGTTTATTACCTCCCTTTTATTAGCTCGGGATGTAAGTATGTAATATTGATGCGCCTAAAAGATGCAGCGATTTCTATTCTCAAGTTACATATGTACCTGATGACGGTACGAATGGAAATTATAATAGCGAGCTTTTAGTTTTTTAAGCTATAGTTTTTTTCATACGGTATACTAAAATATTTATGATTTAGGTCCTCCCTCGAAAAAAATTGCACAGTGCTTAGCTGACTTGCAACAACAATTCCCAAACCCGGGAAAGAGTGAAGTGGCTCTTCGTAAAAGCTTTCTAATTTTTCAAAGGCATTGCATAGCAGTTTTTCTGAGTTCGCTGTCTTTATTATACCTATCTTCTTGAGAGGACCCGATTTTTGACTAAAACCGTAACAATCTCTCTCTTTATTGTGGTTTAAATTAAATGATCCTACCTTTGAATCCGTATTTTCAGATATATATTCCTGCCTTTCTTTAAGTCTCAACGATATTTGTTGCAAGATCTTATTTGGTTTACAAGTATTATCATCTTTTTTAAATATTGCATAAAATTTTCAAATTTATATGCTGAAAATGAGTCCAAAGGACCAAATTGCTTCACACAATCCGATGGGTGGAGTAATCCATGAACATTAAAGCTTATAAACTCATCACCATATATTTCACCAAAGTAAGTAAAAAAGGTTTTTTCTTAACAGCGGTCGTCCCTCGGCAGGCAATGGCAAACCTCCGAGTGTATTTCTGCCATGAAAAACAGCTTCTCATAAAAATACAATCGCCGTTCGGAGTCGGCGTAAAACTGTAGGTCCCTCCGCTCAGTGTGACAATATCAAGGCGCACGCCACAAAGCGGAGGAGAAGCTCGGCCAAACACTAACATATGTGTAAGCGCCAATCTATTATTATTATTATTAATAAGTAACGAAGAGTTCCAATATTTTTTGGGCAACGTCAGCTTATGTCTGGGATGTCCTTTCACAAGAAAGAAGTGTAATGGCACTATGCAGCAGCAAAAAATTGTAGTATACATCGGGGTTGGTGTCTTTGAGGACAAAAACGCCAGTATAGAGCAAAAATTGCCTAATTTCCGTTGACTTCCAATTGTTCATCTCTACTAAGCTTCTAGCTATGCTACTGAACTCTGAGGGAACAAAACTTGCGATAAAGTTCAACTTCTCATTAATGGATGTTACATTGCCTCTTTTACGAAGAAATTTTAATAACTTTTTTGTAACTCCTAGGTCCACTAAGTGCATGCAATCAATCGGAAATTGGGATACCATTCTAAAATCAGTTAATTCCAAAATACTTTT
>NW_023467794.1:0-6357 GCF_013731165.1 Rhagoletis pomonella
TATATAAATAGGCAATCATGTTTCCTTTACACCCCTTTTACGGCTAAACTATACTTCTAAGGTATAAACAGTTATATATCATTAGAAAGGTATTTTGATGCTGATGTGCAGGCAATTTTTAAAATTTCAAATCAGTTTAAAATAGAGCGAAAAAATCAATTCAAAAGTCACACCAATACCAATGCACACATGTACATGGTTGGGGCGGAAATGCCCCCTAAATGTATGCTTTAATATTGATAGCGAATTAAAGAAACGTGCTAAGCAGCAGTTCAGGAAGAAAATGTATGTATGTATCGTCGCTCCCAACGAAGAGTAGCACATCTCAAATTACCGTGGAAGACTAGCACGTTTCACTATTCGCGTCGAAGACTAGCACATTTCATTATTCGCGTCGAAAAGTAGCACATTTCAGATTCTCGCGTGGAAGACTAGCACATTTCACTAATCGCGTGGAAGACTAGCACATTTCAGATTTTTGCGTGGAAGACTAGCACATTTCAGATTTTCGCTTGGAAGAGTAGCATATTTCAGATTGTTAAGCCGCGAAAACTGCACGTCTCCGGTTTAAAGTAAATCAGAAAAGCATAATATATATTGAAAATTCAAACGTTTATTCTATATTTCTTTAATTGTATTATGAAAATCATGAAATTCAGACGGTATATACCGTTTACTAATCATTTGTTGAATATCATCCACTTTTCTTTTTTTTAAAGGTATTTTTCCCTTGTAAGCTTTAGGCAATTCACAGTGTTTCATGGTTGACCATTGAACATTTTTTTTCATAATATCACTTTGAAACGGGGTGCTCTTGATATGATACTGTATGTATATGTTTTTTCGTATTTATTTATAAATAAAGATTCCCTGAGAAAGACGCGAATGTCGAAAGGTGTAGGAGGAAAAAAATAAACGTTTATTTTACTTGTAATAACCGGCCAAAAGGCTCCATATACAACACTAAACTTTCAGCATGACCGAAGAAAAATAATTATAGTATAAACATACATATTTATGTAACTTTTTTTTTTTAACGGCTGCTACAACCTTATATGAACTGCCTTGCGTATCCCTCTTCCACACAAAAATCTGAAATGTGCTAGTCTTCCACGCAAAAATCTGAAATGTGCTAGTCTTCCACGCAAAAATCTGAAATGTACTAGTCTTCCACGCAAATAACGAAATGTGCTACTCTTCCACGCAAAAATCTGAAATGTGCTACTTTTCGACGCGAATAATGAAATGTGCTAGTCTTCCACGCTAATAGTGAAATGTGCTAGTCTTCCACGCGAATAGTGAAATGTGCTACTCTTCGTAGGGACCGACGGTATGTACATGAATAGATTAGACTCAAACAAGGAAGAAGGTATAGTTTAGTATGGAGAAGAAGAAAGTGATAAATACAGAAATAAAAATAAAAGTAAAGAAACCTAGATATAAAGACAAAGAGGAAGGAAAATTTAAATACCTAACCTAATAACAATGGTGGGGGTGAATATGTAAATGAAGAAAAGAATGGACATATTTGCTAAATAAGACATTGAACGGTGCGGACGTGTTATTTTTCGCTCCGTGTTTTTTTGTTCATAATTGCTTAGTTTGCAAATCATAAATAATTACTGCCTATAATTACTTTGAGACAGTGACTCTTTGCGAATTTAAATTGTAAATTTAAATTCTATTCTAATAATTTATTTATATTTAATAAGTAAATTTATAAATTAATCTCCATTATGCCGTGTGTGTGTGGACAAAAGGTTGATCGTACTCAACGAACAGTGATGTGTGCTAAGTGCAATGACCTCTATCACTTGGACTGTGTCAACGTGTCAGTGATGGATCTCGATTTTCTGCTTGCATCCAATAAACATTTTTATTGTAACTTTTGCTGGGCTGAGAGTCGTGCTACTACAATTACACCGCCCCCAACCACTCAACCTACATCAAACTTTGAAAAAGGGAGTGCAAGTGAGAAAACAGGTGACAAACAAGTAACTTTGCTTTGTATAGCTAGTGACATTGCTACTCTTCGTTCAGAAAATGTTCAAATTCTCACGATAATAAATGCTCTTAAAAGTGATAATACTTTGCTTATGCAAAAATGTGATCTCTTATCTGCCGAGATTAGCTCTCTCCGTATGCTAATTGATGGTAAACATAATGCTAATGGTCTAAGCGAAAACAATAACAAACATAACAAACATATGACTAACGAAACTGGAAACTCAGTGAATAACAAAAAACCTGTTTCTGCTACAACAACAAAAAAACCTGCTAATAAATCTAAAAAGACAAACAAAGGCAGTAAATCTAGTGCTGCTACGAAATCAAACAAATTTGACTCATCACAGAATACGAACTCCGAAGAGTTATCAAAAACAAATAAAAACAATAACAATTTGGCAGACACCAACGACTTGCCACTACCTGCACCACCGAATGATTCGCCCGGTAACGCTACCAACATAAACGATGCAAACAAGCCCGCGCAGAATACGACTACCGAAGTGTTATCAGCACAGAATATGAACACCGATGAGTTATCAAAAACAAACAACAATAATAATCTGGCAGACACTAATGACTTGCTACTACCTGCACCACCGAATGATTCGCCCGGTATCGCTTCCAACATAAACGATGCAAACAAGCCCGCGCAGAATACGAATACCGAAGTGTCATCAGCACAGAATGCGAATACCGAAGAGTTACCAAAAACAAACAACAACGATAATAATAACATAAACGATGCAAACACCCCCACGGATGCTAATGTCGCTGCTTATGCTAATCGGGTTTCTGCCCCAGTGAATGCTTCTAAAGTTACAAAATCAACTGTATACAAACCCAGGAATCCGTCCACTATTGTTGTTGGAAGTAACTTTAATGTAAATCTTGATTTAGCCGTTCGTCTGAAATGGTTACATCTGTCGTCCTTTAAGCCGTCTGTTAATGCTAGCGATATTATCGACTTTGTGTCGAGAACAACAAACATTTCTCCATCTTTTTTTCACTGCCATAAACTTATTAAGAAGGGCATAGATCCATCATCGTTAGTAAGATGCAATTTTAAACTTGGGATCTCGCCTACTATTTATAGCAAGTTGCTTGACCCATCTATATGGCCATCGGATGTCAAAGTTAAACCCTTCCGTTTTTTTCACAAGGGAAAGGGGGCAAAGGGCAATCAGTAGCTAAACAGGCTAACCTTTCTTCTAATAGCACTCTAAACATTTACTTTCAAAATGTTTCTGGTATGAGAACTAAAGCTAAAGATATATTCCTAGCCTCATCACGTTATGAATACGATGTGTATGTCATTGTCGAAACCTGGCTTAACGACGATTTTTTTGATGCCGAGTTTTTTAGCCCAATCTTATACCATACGTATCGAAAAGATAGAGATCCCATCAAAACTGGATGTTTAAGAGGTGGTGGCGTCTTAATTGCTGTAAGGCGTTCACTCCTCTCTTCTTTTGTCCAGCTCTCTAACAGTGACTCTCTTCTAGACCAACTTTGTGTTTCTATATGCGGCCCATCTGGTAATCTGTTTATCTGTGCGTCGTATATTCCGCCTGACAGTATCGACTCGTTGTACTGCGCCCACGTAAATAACATTCTCGACACTTACGAAAATAATGTAAATAGCCATTTCTGCATTTTGGGTGACTTTAATCTAAATAAGGTTGGTTGGTCAAAATTGCACAATGATGTAATTTTAACTCCAACAAATGTTAATTATGCGCATGAAATAAATTTTTTAGATACCCTTTTTAGTTGTAACCTTATTCAGATTAACTCTTATGCGAATATGCTAAACAATATATTAGATCTCATATTTGTTGATGATAATTTAATTTCTAATTTGACGGAGTGTCAATTTCCCATTTCTAAGTCGGTTATGCACCATGTGCCGCTATCTTTGACCTTAGAATTTGTAGACTTTGTCCCTATAGACCGAACTCCTCAAAACATTCAATCGTTTAATCTCAAAAATGCAAATTTTGAGTTACTCAACTCGAGCATTTCGCAGGTTGATTGGGAGTCTAGTTTCTCTGGTAAAACCGCTGCCGAATGTTTCGACATCTTTCTGCTTGAACTGTCTGATGTATTTAGTAGAAATCTGTCTCTGCTTCCGGTTAAAAACATAGATTACCTTGGTACAATTCTAGGTTAAAAAAGTTGAAAAACCAAAGGAACAAATTTTTTAAGAAGTACAAAGCAACTAACGATATATTATTTAGAGAAAGATATCTATTTTATATGAGAGAGTTCAATGTACTCGATAAATTTTTATACAACAAATACATTCTGCACTGCGAGAATGAATTGAAAGAAAATCCGAAATCTTTTTGGAACTATGTACGTTCAAAAAAGGGTTCTGGTAATATTCCCACCTGTGTTAAATATAATGGAGTTTCCTCAAATAACTTAGTTGATTCCGTAAATCTTTTTGCTGACTTTTTCAAATCTAACTTTGTTGTTGACTCTGATTCTACGGCTAACAGCCTTTTTATCGGTACACCCAAATCCCTGGACTTTGGGTCAATGTCTATATCCGAAACAGATATTATTAATGGAATATCGTCCTTACAATCTTCATCGAAAAAGGATATTGATGGCTTGTGTTCATTTTTATTCAAAAAATGTAGCTATTCCCTTAGTGTTCCGTTATGCCATATCTTCAATGTTTCGCTATCCACCGGAACTTTCATTGATCGGTGGAAATTGGCGTCGATCACTCCAATATTCAAGTCAGGCCATAGAAATGAGGTAAAAAATTACAGGCCAATCTCTAAATTGTCTACTTGCTCCAAACTTTTTGAGAAAGTAGTCAAGGAAAAGTTAGCATTTGCGATCAAAAGTTTAATCGATCCATGCCAGCATGGTTTTGTTGCAGGGCGATCGACTACAACTAATCTTGCTGTATTCTCTCATTTCTGTGTTTCTGCTTTTAAAGACGGATGTCAAGTTGATACAATTTACACCGATTTCTCTAAAGCGTTTGACACAGTATCCCACAAAATACTGTTGTCAAAACTGGAAAACTTAGGTTTCCACTCCGTTTTTTTTGTTGTGGCTTAAGTCATATCTCACTGATAGAATCTCTTTCGTCCAAATTGAGTCTGTGAAGTCTTACAACTTTCTTGCAACCTCAGGTGTGCCACAAGGTAGTATCCTTGGTCCCATCTTATTTATAATTTTCATCAATGATGTTGGCTTGCACCTAAAGCACGCAAATTATCTATTGTATGCAGATGATTTAAAACTGTTCAGCAGGATCTCTTCTGAATCGGACGCCCTGCTTTTGCAGGAAGATCTGAATGCTCTTAACGCTTGGGCTATTCAAAATAAATTGTGCCTCAATGGTAGTAAGTGCTGCCACATAACGTTCTCCAAGTCTATGAATGCGCGTGCGTCTACATATTTGGTTTCTAATGTAGCTCTTGCATCGGTTCGGGAATTTCGTGATTTGGGAGTAATTTTTGACTCTTCCTTCACTTTTGTTAACCATGTCAACCATATTATACCGAAAGCATATTCTAACTTGGCCTTTCTTCGACGCTATGCGAAGGATTTCAAAGACCCCTATACTAGGAAAATTTTGTTTAATTCTTTAGTGCGATCAAAATTAGAGTATGGCTCGGTTATATGGAATCCCATGTATAAAACACACTCTGTTAGAATTGAAAGAGTTCAACGCAAATTCACACGATTTGCTGTTCAGCCTCTCAATTTTATTAGTCCTCTGCCACCCTATCCTGCCAGGTGTATGTTAATTAATGTTCAGCCGCTCGATATTAGGCGAGCTGTTCAAAATCTAACGTTTATCTTTGACATAATTTCCGGTGCCATTGATTGTTCAGCTCTTCTTGGACAGATATGTTTTAATATCCCTAATAGAGCTCTACGCTCTACTAATATTTTTTATATTGGTATTCTGAGATCGAATTATCTCAAATTTGCCCCACTTATAAGAGGGCTCAACGAGTTAAATCGCATCTGCAGAATTATTGATCTCGATTTCGCAATGTCAAGGTCCCATTTCAAGGCAGATATTGAATCTTACTACCGAGATAATCCGCCATTGATTTAATTTTTTATTAGTTTTAAGTTTAAGTTTAAGGAATCTGTAAATCTAGTCAGTAAGGCTTTTTGCCATTGACTTAATAAATGAATTGAATTATGTATGAATTATGTATGAATTTAGATCAGGATAAAGGAAAAGATAAAGATGAAGACCAAAACGACGAAGATGAAGATGAAGATGAAGATGAAGATGAAGATGAAGATGAAGATGAAGATGAAGATGAAGATGAAGATGAAGATGAAGATGAAGATGAAGATGAAGAT
>NW_023467795.1:0-6357 GCF_013731165.1 Rhagoletis pomonella
AATGATTTGCAAGCGTTGCTCGTTAGTAAGTCTATTCATGATGAAATGTCAAAGCATACTGAGCATCTTTCTCTTTGACACCATGTCTGAAATCCCACGTGATCTGTCAAATACTAATGCATGAAAATCCTAACCTCAAAAAAATCACCCGTTACATACATACATATATATTTTATATAATCCACAAGATAAGTGTGGCGAGGATGATTTCCTGGAAAAGTTATTTAACTTGTATTCACCCGGGAGTGGACCAAACGATTCACGCCTTGAAAAGTTTCCGGCTGTACCCAGTAAATTTTCTGGGCTGGGCAAGATTGCAACGCTAGAACTTAGACGCCTTAATTGCTGGCCCCGTAATCTGAAATATATTTTGAGTTAAATAATACATACATACCAGCGGCTCTAAAGATTTGCTCTCCAATTAATTTGATTGTTTCCTGATTTAAATTTTTCAATAAGAAATACATACGTATGTTAGTATGAATGTACACATCAGTTATCTGTTTTGCTTTCTTCATACATTTTCCAAAAACACAAAATTATGTTGAAGAAGGTGCGTATAGCTCTCCTGTCAATCAAAAAGAATACTCCTGGATTGCTCGCTTAGGAGACATCGATTTTTGCTCCTAAGCGAGTAATAACGGAGTACAAAACCAACAAATCTCGCTTATACCTCCGCAATCATGTATACCGGAGGATACTTTTATTGCTCACTTGGGAGATCTCCCATTATACTCCTAAGTGAGTAATACAGGAGTGCAAAACCGACTAATCTCGCTTATTGCTCCCAAATAATGCCTCTGGGAGCATTCTTTAATTGCTAGCTTAGGAGATGTCCCTATTGACTCCTAAACGAGTAATAAGGGAGTAAAAAGTCCACAAATCTCCCTTATTGATCCGAAATCAGGTCAAGGGGAGTACTCTTTTATTCCTCACTTAGGGAGATCTCCATTCAAATTCTAGTGGGAAGGTGGAACAAAGCGAAGCTGCTAGTGTTCACACTGAACCAAGTGAAGCGGAGCTTTTCACATGGACTCGGCTGTTAATATACCGCAAAACTTATTGTCAATGAAAGGTGGCAAAAATATTTGCTCAATTTTATTCAAAAGATTAGTTGTAGAATTCGTTTTTATTTGAATAGTTTGCTATTTTGTTTGCAGCAGCGTCATGAAACTAAAAAATCAAATAGAAAATTGAAGATCGAAAACTGCTTTGCTTTCAGCTCCAAAACGCTTATGAAAAAGCTTGCTGTATGAACACTTTCAATTTGAAAGCTTCACTTTGCTCAGAACGGCTTCGCTTGGTTCGGCTCCGCTTTCTGTATGAACGTACCCTAAAACGATTACTTCAATTTTAGGCTGCCTTCGCTACAGGACCGACATCAAAAACATAATTTACAGGGTATTTTTTTCGGAGGCTTTAAAATTCGATGCAAATTTCGACTGCAATCGACATGTCAAACTATCCGTATTTGTGTGAAGTTGTTGTTGCAAATACGTCAATTTGAGTTGCATTAATAATGGTGCATTATATAGGCATTTTATTTTGCGCTATATATGTTAGTTTTTGAACAACAAAGTCGAATAAAAAAGCGAATACGAAGGCAAGGACAAATACGAAAAAAATATGAAGATCATTCGAATTCGAATTTGAAGACCAATACAGCGACTAAGACAGACACGAATGTGAAAACGGTTACGACCACGAGTAAGAGAACGAATATAGGGACGAACACGAACACGAGTACGAACAAGAACGCAAATAGGAGTAGGAAGATAATTATGAACACTAATGCGAAGATTACGAATATATAGACCAACCGAAATTGAATGGGGAGACGAATCCAAAGACTAATTCGAAGTCGAATACGATGACCAAAATGAATACAAAAACCAACAAGGAGGGTATATCAAGATGAATGCGAATGCGACAATAAATACGAAGCTCCTTGCGTAGATGAATACAAATAGCGCATCGAAACGAATACGAACACGATTACTGAGAGCAATACGAAGTCGACGAAGAAAATAAATATGACGAAAAACTCGACTGCAAATAAAAAAGACAAATACGAATATGAATTGAACACGAATATGAAGACAGCGACCAAACTCAATACGAAAGTGAGTGCGAACACTAATATGAAAAAACCATTGCGAATATGAAGATATTCCGAATAACGAAACAAATACAAAGATGAATTCAAAGTTGAATACGATAAAGACATTGAAGTTGAATACGAAGAAGAATATAACAACGAATATGAAGTGAGATACGAATACATTTCAAAAACGAATGCGAAGACAGCGACTAAAATGAACAAAAAGGTGAGCGCAAAACCTAGTACGAAGACGAATACGTATAAATATGAAGAAAAAGGCTAGCTTAGAGTGAAAAGTTGATAACTGCACCTTTTTTGAAAACTGATATTTTGATATAGTAAGCAAGAGAAATTTTAAACGCATCGTTTTGAAAAGGATAAGGTACTTGTTTTATTTTTTCTCGTTTAAATAAATTCAATGATATGCAAAAGTCCAAAAGCGACCACGAAAATCCGATAAGGCCAAAATAACACGAAAAGTATACTACATATTATAATTTTGTAACAGGCCGATATCTGTAAATACATAATAGATATTAAAGAAAAATTAATATGCGGGGGGGTCTTTATCAAAGCAACAGAAGCCAAATCAACAACTTTTTAAATTTTTGTCTTTCTGTATGTATGTTTGTAAGCGCATCCCTCGAAAACTAATGCATGGAATTTAATGCAAATTTCACCGATGTATTTCTTAAAGTCTAAATCAAAATATAGAAAGAAAAAAATCGAGAGTTAGCACCTGTTTGAAAATTGCAGTTTATGTAAATTGATAAGATAAAGTAAATATTGCAATATGGCTGTTAAAATAAATAGCTATAGGTAGACTTACATTCGAAAATATTTTCGTTCAAAGTTGCCACCTGTTTGAAATTTTTAATTTTATTTTATTGATAAGAACAAAATTAATATTGCAGTTGGTATCGAACTGAAAAGGTTTAGGAAATTTTACTGCCGAAAATATTTTTGAGCAGGGTTGCCAATTGTTGGAAAATTTTATTCAATTAAATTGATAAAAATAAATGAAATATTGCATTAATTTTAAAAAAGGCAGTTTAAGTAAATTGATAAGATAGAGTAAATATTCCAATATGGCTGTTAAAATAAAAGGTTTAAGAAGACTTACAGCCGAAAATATTTCCGTTAAAGGTTGCCACCTGTTTGAAAATTTTAATTTAATGTAATTGATAAGAAAAATTTAATATTGCAGTTGGTATCAAACTGAGGAGGTTTAGGAAATGTTGCTGCCGAAAATATTTTCGAGGAGGGTTGCCACTTGTTTGAAAAACTTTATTCAATTAAATTGATAAAAAATAAATGAAATATTGCAGTACGGGTATCAAACAACACAAAAACACTTTTGAGGTGCGGTGAAGCGCGCAAGGTATTTTCTAGTATTTTGCTTTAAATACGCGAAATATTGTGTTCAAAGTTTTGCGTAATATTTGAAGAAAATTACTGTTTGTGATTTAAATTGTAAACAATTTTGGATTTTGAAATTTTTACAGAAGCTTCAAAGTATTTAGTTAATTTTATTTATTTATTTATTTACAATGCAGGTTGAACTAATTTTCCGACAGGCCAATTTCGATAATGTAGTCTACGTTTAGTAATGCATGAAATTTTTCTGAAAATTTTTACCAGCATTGAATGTTTTCTACGTAATTGAAAAAAAAAACAATTTGGTTTATGAGTTACAAAAAAATATGTAATTCTCATTAAAATCCAGTTTAGGGCTGCGTGGTTGGAAAACCAATAAAATGTATTACTTTCTTTTTATACATAAAAAATTGAGTTTAAAAAAATTTCGCATTATATTTGTTTACTTTTAAATATAAAATTTTCTAAATTACCAACCGTGAGCTACAAAATTTTAATATAAGTTTTAGTTTGAAATTTACTGTTGTTGTTGCAGAAGTATGCAAATTACTGCACCTAAAGAGTATAAAGTGACAAATCAAGTAATTTACTACTGACGAATGCCAGTACATTTTTCACAATTTTCCATTAATTGAGTAGTTTAATGAATGCAGCAGCAGCTTGTTTGCTTGCATTTCCTTTTCACAATCAATCAAAAAAGACCAAGAAAAATGCACATGCAGCTGTTTTTTATAATAAAGTGCAAGAGTTAAAAATACATAAATAAAACATTTGAGCGTAAAAAATGGAAATAAATTTTTAAAAATGATTGCTAAAAATTTGCGAAATAAATATTTAAAAATTTTTGCGCTTGATCATCTGCGAAAATTACAGAATAAACGCTCATGACATACATACATACATAGTATTTATGAAGCTTTTTTCGGCAAGTATATCGTGTGACTTTTTAAATTGTATACGTAGGCTAACATGACGTTTGACTCGCATATATGTACATTAGGGTGGTCCAAAAATACATGCGCGTGAAAAAAGCTTAAAATGTTAAGCTCTCCTTCCCTAGGATTTCGCTAAATGAAAAAATACCCGTAATTTTTTTAATGATATTTTAGAACTGCCTCAGAGCCCATGAAATTTTCCATGTCTTTTATATGGCGAAAAATATACCTTTTCATAGAAATGGCAAAAAATCTTGAAGATCAATATTTTTCCGTGGGAAAACTCTGTTTCTCTTTACGAGGCTTCCAAGAATAGCACCAACTTGTTTATTTTATCATTTTTTAATACTGACCATTTCGACAAAAAAGTGTTTTTCCTCATATAAAATACATGGGAAACATCATGTGCTTTCAGGCAGTTTTAAATATCGTTTTTTTATTCCATTTAGAAAAATCCTAGGGAGGAGCTCAACATTTTAAACTTTTTTTTTGGACCACTCTAATGTACATACTTGTATGCTTATCGGCACATATGCATGTGAGTGAGTTTACGGCGGTGTGCCAGTAATTGCCTTTCGCATATAAAATTTAGAAAATTTACGAGCGTTCAACAAACTTTTTTTAGTCGTTAAAAATATACTAAAAAATTTGTTGTAACTTATGTAGTAACCAAAAAATACACACATGTATATATATATACATATGCGCTTATAGCTACATGCTGCGTGATTTATAGCTTAGCCGCTCACGACATATTTGTACTTTTCGCTGTTGGAAACATTTAAAATTTTGACATTAAAAAATATTGTAAACGCAAATAAAAAGGAAGTGTAGCAAAAATGGACGCACACACATATGTAATGCAATCAAGGACTTATATATATGTATTTATACTTACATACAAATATACCATTTGTAATAGCCAAATTATTTTAAACATTTGTTATTTCATTTCCTCACAATTTTTTCACCTATCATCGGCTATTTGTTTTCTCACATTTTTTTTTTTTTACTAAATTTCATGCGGTTCTAGCTATTTTGTTGCCAGCGCACGTACACTCATCAGACATTGAACTTTCACCTACATACTAAAATATGTATATACATATACTTGGCATACATACATTTGACAGAAGTGTGCGTATGACCTGCGGCTAACTGCTCGTAAATAACTCTTCAACGCTGTTCAATTACGGTCAAAGAGTGTGGCAAGCTATCGATCAATTCAACAAATAACTAACTACGCCTACATGCGCGCATACATACCACACATTCGTCGTACAACAATAGGGGGGTGAGGGGGGATTTTGTATGCGTGTGTGTATGCATGGAATAGTATTTGCGTGCCTGAAACATATATGAAGTGGCCGCTTATCGATATTTCTGGCACGTACACATTGGTGGTACATAAAAATCACCTGTAAGCATTTTTCAACTAAATACTAACACACAAACTCACCTGAGGCTTTTTATTAACTACTTGGCTATGCATAGACACATAAACAACGAAATAATACCAAATCCCTTATATACCAGCATATAAATATAAATACATATGTATAATCAGTTTGTGCCAAAAAGTTAGTAGCTGCGAATGATTTGCTGCCACTCGATATCATCTTTATGCAAATGAGCTGGTAAAGGGATAAATATACCCAGGCTTTATTTTTATTTTTTTATTTTTTTTTTTGGTGTTTCTGTGTAGCTTATTGTTACGTTTTAATGGCTGTCCCGACTATGAATGACAAAGCAACTTTTAAATCACTGAATTCGGAAACAAAAAAGTTCATGGACTATACATAAGTGCATTCAAGCATTCAATCATGACAAAGTGCTCTGGAAGTGAGTCAGTAAAAGTCGTTGAGCAAATCAATATTTTTTTGCCGATTGTAATAGAAAAAAAACGGAAAAAAAAATTTTCATATATTGTATATGTACGAATGT
>NW_023467796.1:0-6356 GCF_013731165.1 Rhagoletis pomonella
CTTTTCCGGCAACACAGAAAGGAGAATTCTACTTAGTAAGGGTTATAATCCCTAAGCGCGGCCGAAGGCCGCCTACGCAGAAAGAAGTTCTGCGCAAAAATACTTCGCCCCCTTTTCCGGCAACACAGAAAGGAGAATTCTACTTAGTAAGGTTTATAATCCCTAAGTGCGGCCGAAGGCCGCCTACGCAAAAAGAAGTTCTGCGCAAAAATACTTCCGGTCCCCTTTTGCGGCAACACAGAAAGGAGAATTCTACTTAGTAAGGGTTATAATCCCTAAGCGCGGCCGAAGGCCGCCTACGCAGAAAGAAGTTCTGCGCAAAAATACTTCCGGTCCCCTTTTCCGGCAACACAGAAAGGAGAATTCTACTTAGTAAGGGTTATTATACCTAACCGCGGCCGAAGGCCGCCTACGCAGAGAGAAGTTCTGCGCAAAAATACTTCCGTCCTTCTTTTCCGGCAACACAGAAAGGAGAATTCTACTTAGTAAGGGTCATAATCCCTAAGCGCGGCCGAAGACCGCCTACGCAGAAAGAAGTTCTGCGCAAAAATACTTCCGGCCCCCTTTTCCGGCAACACAGAAAGGAGAATTCTACTTAGCAAGGGTTATAATCCCTAAGCGCGGCCGAAGGCCGCCTACTCAGAAAGAAGTTCGTTTTCATGTATGCACTATTTCGGTTTTTGTCATATGCATTATTTCGGTTTTGAACCGAAACTGTGCATGAATGCATTACTTCGTTTTTCTCATATGCGTTATTTCGGTTTTCAAAGGAAAGTGTGCATGTATGCATTATTTCGGGTTTTTCATATGCATTATTTCGGTTTTAAACCGAAACTGTGCATATATGCATTATTTCGGCTTTTTCATATGCATTATCTCGGTTTTCAAACGAAAGAGTGCATATGCATAATTTCGGTTTTTCTAATATGCATTATTGCGGTTTTCAACCGAAACTGTGCATATATGCATTATTTCGTATGCACAGTTTCCATATGCACAATTTCAGGGTGCCATTAGCGATACCGCGATTGGCGCAATCTCTATTTCTCTCAATCGTGAGCACTTACCATTGATACATATGTCTGCATCCAAATTTCAAGATCGTCTAACTTATGGTTCCGAAGTTATAGCTGATAAAAAATGCTACGCCTACGGGGTGCGCCGCGCCCCCTTTTACAAACTCGTTTATACATACCCTCCAAAAGCACCTACCATTGAACTGTCTGCATACCAAAACATCAAGTTCGTGTGACTTATGAAGTTATAGCTGATAAAAATTCCACGCCTATGGGATGTGCCATGCCGCCTTTAACAAACTCCTTTATATATACCCTCCTATAAGCACTTACCATTGATATGTCTGCATACCAAATTTCAAGGTCATAGGACTTAAGGTTCCGAAGATATAGCTGATAAAAAATTCCGCGCCTATGGGATGTGCCACGCCCCCTTTTACAAACATGTTTATATATACCCTCGTATAAGCACCTACCATTGATATGTCCGCATACCGAATTTCAAGTTCGTGTGGCTTATATTCTGGAAGTTATGGCTGATTAAAAATTTCACGCCTATGGGAGGTGCCACGCGCCCTTTCCGGATCCCAATTTTTTTCACCCTGTTATAGGCCCAGGTGTCATGGCAATACTCTGTCAAAAGTTTGTTCGATTCTGTTTGTCCGTTTAGACTGCATCCTGGTACATAGTTACAGACATACATACATACTTTCGCAAATATATAGTAGATAAATGGTTTTTATTAATTTTCGATTTTAATCGAATTACCGATTATTCGGTTAATTTCATACGATCAATTGCAATGCGATAAATTAATTAAATGATTAATCGGTTATTCAATTTTTTTTTGGCCATCACTACCTTCGGTTTGCATAAGAGCATGTTCACAAGGACTCCAGTTTTTGGGACCAAGTGTAATTAAAAACCTGAAATTTTTTGTTGCTTTTTTTTAATATTGCCCAAAGTTGGATACATATATTTTATTTATACGTTTTTTGCTAAAGAATAAGCTATATTTAAAAAAATAACTAAAATTTAGTAACAAAAAAAACAATCTTGTCATGCGCTATAATTTTGACACGGGGTGTAAATCAGTTTTTATAACTTATAAATGGTTTTTATTAATTTTCGATTTTAATCGAAATGACCGATGAATCGGTTAATTTCTTATGATCAATTGCAATTATTAATCGAATGCTTCCGATTAATTAATTAACCGATTAATCGGTTATTAATTTTTTTTTTGCTATCACTACCTTCGGTTTGCAAAAGAGCATGTTCACAAGGTCTCCAGTTTTTGGGACCAAGTGTTATTTGCTGGCGAGACGAAATTTAATATTTTTGTTTTGGCTTCGACGGCCCGTCGTATGTATGGCGCAAGCCAAATACTGATGGAAAACATGTTTGGTGTAAAGCTGGCGCTGGTTTAAAACTAAGTCCTAAGAAGTGCTCATTGTTCAAGAAGGAGGTGAACTTCTTAAGGCACAAGGTGACAACGGAGGGCGTCTATACTGCGAAGAAAAAGATTGAAGCAGTAAAGGATTGGCCAAGACCTAGGAACCTGCACGAACTACGAGGTTTTCTTGTGCTATGCACCTACTATCGCCGATTTGTTCCGAATTTCGCCAGCGTTGCTAATAGCCTTCATGAGCTCACTATGTTCTGTGCCTATGCTAGCGTATCCGATTCCAGGTGCAACGTTTATTTTGGATACGGATGCTAGTGGTTATACCATAGGAAGCATACTGTCACAAGTAATTGATGGGCAGGAGAATGTAGTTACCTACTATAACTGGTATATTGGGAAACCAGAGAGGAACTACTGTGTAAGCCAGAGAGAACTACTAGCTTTGGTGAAGTGCGTGAAACATTTCCACAAGTACCTCTATGGGCAACGTTTCCGAGTTCGAACGGATCATGTAGCGCTGAAGTGGCTACTACAGTTCAAGAATCCAGGAGGATAGCTAGCTCGGTGCATTGTGATACTGCAAAGTTATAATTTCGCCATTAAGTACAACAATGGAAGTGTCCACGGAAATGCTGACGCCATGTCCCGTCGACGATGTAGCTTGGAATGTTAAAAACTGTTCAGAAGCTGAGAGCAAATAGGACGTTATAGACGTCCGGCTAACGACAATAAGGAAGAGTGGAAGGAAGAGCAGCTATGGAAGTGTCAGCAGGAAGATCAAGATCTTAAGCTTTTGATACATTGATCAAATGGAGGCGAAAAGCAAAACCGCAAAGGCATACTAGGCAGAATGTAATAGCTCAAAGTTAATATCTGGTGGTTTGCATAGGGTAAGGGAAAGCGAAGATGGCCAGTGCTCCCGCAATCTAATAGCAGTCCTAGTGGAGGGCACCTGAGAATCACGAAGACCCTGAAGAAGATTAAGCAGAGGTTCTATTGGGTTTTTTTGTCGGCAATCAGTCGCAGAGTGGATTGCTAACTGCGCGGAGTATATTGCAGCTAAATGACCCAAATCCAGAAGTCATGGCCAGTTGAATCAGTATAGCTCAGGTGCACCATTCGATCAGATTGCCATGGATGTAGCAGGTATTTCCTATGAGCGCACTGGGAAACAAATACGTCCTTGTGGTTATGGACTACTTTAGCAAATGGTCGGAGGTATACCCGATTCCAAACCAGAAAGCTAAAACAGTAGCGGAAGTATTCACCTACAATTGGGTTGCGAGATACGGAGTACCTATAGAGCTGTACTCTGACGAAGGACGAAATTTTGAATCGGCGGTATTTCAAGAGATGTGCCAGATACTGGGTATCCGGAAAACTCGAACAATGGCTCTTCATCCCCAATCAGATGGCATGGTGGGACGGTTCAACCGAACACTGGTAGAGCATTCGCGGAAAATCGTGGATAAGAATCAGAAAGATTGGGATGAACACATACCATTGTTCCTGATGGCATACCAGCTGCAGTGCATGAAACTACGGGTAAAACTCCTGCCAAGGTAATCTTCGACGATGAACTCCCTTTGTCTAGTGACCTGAAGTTTGGAGTAGGTTAGGTTAGGTTAGCTCGGCTGCCCTTACCCCTCAGGAAAAGGGCACACTTAGGCCACCATGGGCCCGTACTAGAGACTCCATATGTCCCTCCGCTTACCCTATAAATGGAACCAATTCGTACCTCTGATGAAGCGCACAAAGTCATAGATATTGGCTGAATCCAGTTCGGCGAGCTCTAGCCAGAGCAGGACAGTGGCATAAGTAGTGCTCCACGCTTTCGATTTCACCCTCATCGCGGCAGTTACGACAGTAGTCGTTTGACTGCAAACCCATTCTATTGGCGTGGATTCCCATCAGGCAATGTCCGGTGAGAACTCCTATAACATGCCGGAACAGTGGTCGCTCCAAGTGAAGGAGTGGGCGAGATCTACGCTTGTCTAGCTTAGGCCAGATATGTCTTGCTTTCCTACACGTAAGTTTCGCAGACCATCTCATATTAGCCCGTCCGACAAAGTTATTCTCCTGCCAGAGCTTGCAAGAAGATAGCGGAATGCCCGCTCTATAGGTCAACTGGTAGAAAGTGAAGCACGGTCTCTAGTGCGTTAGTCCGCGTCGATGGTAACGCTCCCGTGATCATCATGCATGCCACCCTCTGGACCATTGTTAATTGGTTTCTTATTGCAAATTTATCTACGGATGGCCACCAAACCGTAATGCCGTAGAACAGAATGGGACGCACAACCGCTGTGTACATCCAATTCACAATGTGAGGTTTCATTCCCCATTTTTCCCCTATCGCCGATTTACAAGCATACATAGGAGTTATAGCTTTCTTACAACAGTCTTCTATATTGCGCTGCCAAGTTAACATTCTGTCAAGAATAACGCCCAGATATCTTACCTCCTCCGGGAAAGTCAGTGCGTTTAAGGAAGAAGGTTGTAGCCGGTCAGCTTTCGTTTTCTTTCTTTCCATTTTTGTCGGATTAGTACTAAGTCCTGCTCCTTTAGACTAGGTATCCACGACGCGTAAGGCGCTTTGAACTAAGTCACATAGAACATAGGGGTGCTTACCAATTGCCGGCAGGGCAAAATCATCCACGTAAGCAATGACTAGGTAACCTGAACCTTGCAACCGTGACAGCAGGGTACCGTTAGATTCCAAAGAAATGGGGAGAGAATACCGCACAGTGGTTCGGATAGCAGATCTAGCTGGACGAAAGTCAAAATTTTTTTGTTTTTAAAATACTTAATGGTACTTGGAATACATTCCTGACAATACATTCAAATAGAAATTGCATTTATTAAAGCATTAACATATGAAAACAAACAAAAAAAAGGTAAGTCAACGCTGCCTATTTGAGAACTCTATTTTAAAAGCTGAAATTTACCTTAAAAGTTTGCTAATTGCACTGACAGATATTTGCATAATTGCAAATTGAGTTTATAAACAAAAAAATACACTTTTTCCGCTATACACTTATTCCGCTATAGATTCATTTATGTCCACATTGGTATAAGCAAATTTATTTTGAAAAATCGGGGGGGATAGGGGTTGTGTGTTAAAACAGAAAAATACTTGGAGTTATAAAAACTTTGGTTATGTAAGAGTTAAAATAGTAAAAATAGTAACTCGCGAATTTTCTGCTTTCTGAAATTAAAAAATAATACAACAGGCATGTAAATCTTTAAGCGCTGTTATAAAATTTTTTCTGAAATTTATTTGTGTTTCTTGCTGTGATCTTAAATTTTAGTCATGGTAAATAAAATCTTAAGAAGTGTGTTGTTTGACATTTGGAGAAGTGTTGCTGAAACTTCTAAAAGACAACAAGGTGTCCGTGATTATGTGATTAGTAAATTGAAAGAAATATGTGATGAAAATGCTCGTTCCGAAGCAAATAAAGTAAATTAAATAAATGACTTTAGATTCGTAATCAGCAACCCAGGAAACCCCCAGATACCCAGTTACATAGAAATCTACCGATTTTTTTAATTTACGTCCGCCATATTGGATCCGCCATTTTGAATTTTTGGTAAATGACTTTAGATATGTAATTAGCGACCCAGAAAACCCCCAGATACCCAGCTTCATAGAAATCTACCGATTTTTTTTTATTTTCGTCCGCCATATTGGATCCGCCATTTAGAATTTTTGATAAGTGGCTTCAGATTCGTAATCAGCGACCCAAAAATCCCCTAGGTAAGAAGTGGTGTAAAGATCCATCAACGAGTATTTGTTTAAATAGTTTCGTCCAGCTATATTTGCGATCCGAACCACTGTGCACCGCCTTGTGGGGCTTCCCGGCTTGCATATCTTGTTATAGATACCTCCCCCCATATCCGAATAAATAGCTCTACTGCCTAAGAGGCAATGAACA
>NW_023467797.1:0-6355 GCF_013731165.1 Rhagoletis pomonella
AATTGTAGTACAATTAACTTTATTGTACAACAAACAATTTACAATACTTGCTAATACAGTAAAAACACTTTACAATACTTGTTAAAGCAATAACAACGCTTTACTACTTGTTAACACAATTAAACTTATAGCTTGCTTATTCGCAACTCAATTCTCCGCTCACTTTACTTGTAGCTTGCTGTCTTGTAACTAACTTTACTGGTAGCTTGCTGACTTGCAACTCGTAACTGTCCCTACTCTGCTGTGTCGTGGCTCTTATATACCTGCGCTCACACTTATGGCAACTCTAGAACGTTCTGAAGTTTATCGCTCATTCTCTTTCTCTCGCTGTTCGCAGTGTTCATCCAACTTGACGTTTCTCTTTGTGGAACATTCTACGTCAGTCCTCGAACATTCTGCCTATTTCTCGTTGTTCGCTTTGTGTTGCCGCAGTATTCGCCACACTGCCCTCCACCTAAGTCTGATCGTCCCGATCAGACACACTTGCGGTTCCAAACGCTGCAAGCCTTTCCAAGTGGACCACCTTCATCTTGGTTCTTGGTCTCCCAACGGTCTGGATCCGATCCATTACGTCATTTAGCCGTTTTACGACCTTATACGGACCTTCCCAGTTGCATTGTAGTTTTGGGGACAAACCTTTCTTTCGTTGTGGATTATACAGCAACACCAAATCTCCTTCCTGGAAACCCTCGGAATTCATCGCCTTATCATACCTGGCTTTCATCTTGTCACTCATAATTTGTGTGCGCTGTCTCACAAGAGCATGTATCTCTCTCAGCTCCTCTTCCAGGATGTTTGACGTCTCTTTTCCAATCCTTCTAGCATCACCAGTCACCCCAAACTTAAGATCACTAGGCAAACGGAGCTCACTGCCGAATATTACCCTTGCAGGAGTTTTACCCGTTGTTTCATGCACTGCTGACCGGTATCCCATCAGGAACAAGGGTATGCGGACATCCCAATCTTTTTGATTCTTGTCCACGACCTTCCGCAAATGCTCTTCCAGGGTTCGGTTGAACCGTTCCACCATGCCGTCTGATTGGGGATGAAGAGCCGTCGTTCGAGTTTTCCGGATACCCAGTATCTGGCACATCTCTTGGAACACTGCGGACTCAAAATTTCTTCCCTGGTCAGAGTGCAGCTCTATAGGTACACCGTATCTCGCAACCCAATTGTAGGTGAATACCTCCGCTACTGTTTTAGCTTCCTGGTTTGGAATCGGGTATACCTCCGGCCATTTGCTAAAGTAGTCCATAACCACAAGGACGTATTTGTTTCCCTGTGCGCTCATAGGAAATGGACCGGCTACATCCATAGCAATCCGCTCGAAAGGTGCACCTGAGTTATATTGCTTCATCTGGCCATGACTTCTGGATTTCGGCCCCTTAGCTGCAATACACTCCGCGCAGTTAGCAATCCACTCTGCGACCGATTGCCGACAACCAACCCAATAGAACCTCTGCTTAACCTTCTCCAGGGTCTTCGTGATTCCCAGGTGCCCTCCACTAGGACCATTGTGGAATTCCTTGAGTACATCCGGAATTCTTACCGTTGGAACTACTATCAGGTTGCGGGAGCACTGGCCATCTTCGCTTTCCCATACCCTATGCAAACAGCCAGATATTAATTTTAAGCTGTTCCATTGTGCCCAGTACGCCTTTGCGATGGGGCTTTCCGCTGCCATTTGCTCCTTAGTTGGCCTCCTGTCCACCTCCAGTCCATGCATCAAAAGCTCCAGATCTGGATCTTCCTGCTGACACTTTCGTAGCTGTTCTTCCTTCCACTCTTCCGATGGTGTTATTGTCGTTAGACGGACGTCTATAATGTCCTCCTTTCCCTCAGCTTTTGAGCAGTGTTTACATTCCAGGCTACATGGTCGGCGGGACATGGCATCAGCATTACCGTGGACACTTCCCTTGCGGTGCTCAATAGCGAAGTCATAACTTTGCAGTCTCTCAATCCACCGAGCTAGCTGTCCTTCTGGATTCTTAAACTGTAGTAGCCACTTCAGCGCTGCATGGTCCGTTCGAACTCGGAAACGTTGCCCATAGAGGTACTTGTGGAAATGTTTGACGCAGTCCACCAACGCTAGTAGTTCTCTCCGAGTTACGCAGTAGTTCCTCTCTGGTTTTCCAATCGACCGGCTATAGTAGGCAACTACCTTCTCCTGCCCATCAATTACCTGCGACAGTACGCCTCCTATGGCATAACCACTAGCATCCGTATCCAAAATAAACGTTGCCCCTGGAACGGGATACGCTAGCATAGGTGCAGTACATAGTCGTTCCTTCAGAGTCTGGAAAGCCTCCTCCTGCTCCTTGTTCCACTCGAAGGCTCTATTTTTCCTAGTGAGCTCGTGGAGGCTATTAGCAACGCTGGCGAAATTCGGAACAAATCGGCGGTAGTAGGTGCATAGCCCAAGAAAACTTCGTAGTTCGTGCAGGTTCCTAGGTCTTGGCCAATCCTTTACTGCTTCTATCTTTTCCTTCGCAGTACAGATGCCCTCCGTTGTCACCTTGTGCCCTAAGTAGTTCACCTCCTTCCTGAACAGTGAGCACTTTTTAGGACTTAGCTTCAGACCAGCGCCAGCTATCCTCTGGAAAACTTCTTCCAAATTGTTCAGGTGTTCCTCAAAGCTTTTACCCAATACGATAATGTCGTCTAGATACACCAAACATGTTTTCCAATGCAGTCCTTTGAGCACATGGTCCATAAGTCGTTCAAAAGTGGCAGGAGCGTTGCATAATCCAAAGGGCATCACCGTGAATTGCCACAGACCGTCTCCAACGCTGAAAGCTGTCTTCTCCTTATCCTCGTCACTTACCTCCACTTGCCAATAACCGCTCTTAAGGTCGAGTGTTGAGAACCACTTTGTTCCAGTCAACGAGTCCAGAGTATCATCGATCCTGGGAAGAGGATAGCTGTCCTTTTTCGTCACATCGTTTAGTTTCCGGTAGTCTACGCAGAACCGCATTTGACCATCCTTCTTCTTCACAAGTACTACCGGCGAACTCCATGGACTCGCTGATGGTTCAATCACACCACTCTCGCTCATTTCTTCTATTATTTGGCTAACAGTTTCACGTTTGGCAAGTGGAACACTCCGAGGAGCTTGACGGATTGGCCTTGCATCGCCAGTATCAATGCGATGTTTCACAACGTTAGTCCTGCCTGGTTTGTCGCCATCCTTGTCGAATATGTTGCAGTATCTTCGGAGAAGGTCCTTAGCCTTGTGCTGGTATTTTTCTTCCAACCCTTCCGTCCATGCATTAATGCCTTCCGCAATGTCATTCTCGCCAATGGAATCGCTTTCAGGTAACTTTTCGCAGTTGAAGATTGCCTCTACCTCTCGACATTGCCCCAGTACAGTTCCTCTTCGGAGTTTGACTGGTGACTTGAACTCATTGAGCACTCGAACTGGGATGCGTCCATCCTTTTGCGTCTTAGCCAAGGTTTTACCAATAAGTACGTCCGGTGTAGAATTTTGTGTTGCTTCAACAACCCACAATTTGTTTGTCCCACAATCTCCATCAATCTTTGCCCACACAACTGCTTCTGACTTCGGTGGAATCTGCTCGCTTTCCTCTAGGATCACTCGCTTGCTGCTGTATGGACCATCATACCCAAACCGAAGGGGCACTTCCATGTTGTTATACGTCATAATCCTGTTCTTCATGTTGATCTTCATACCTTGATCAAGCATGAAGTCTAATCCAATGATGACTTCATCCATAATTGCCGCGACTATGAACTTGTGTAACACCGTCACATTCCCTATTGCGACTTTGCATGTTACCTCCCCTACAACTTGGGTGTCCTCACCAGTTGCTGTCCTCAACCTTGCTCCAGGTAATGGCCTTACCTCTTTAGTGACCAAATCAGATCGAATGATGGAATGTGATGCGCCCGTATCCACAGTTAGTACTCGCTCATGTCCGTCCACATATCCACCAACAGTAACGTTGTTCGCTTTTCTGCCAATTCGCGAGACGGAGATTATGGGGCATTCAATTGCGGGAGCCAGCGTGCGCCCCTTGCTGCTGGCTCGTTTTAGTTTAACGACTGGTCGGAGTTGGGCTCGTCATCCTCAGTCCTGCGTTTACGTACTGCTGAACTGTTGGAACCCGTCTTACATTCGCGTGCGAAGTGGCCTGGTTTTCCGCAACTAAAACATTTTCTAGCACCATCCTTCCTCTCGGTTGCACCAGGAGTATTCTTCCCTGCCATCGACTTGAGTGTTTTCAGGATCTCGTTCATCACGTCAGGTGTTTCCACTTCTACTCGATGGGCTTTGTAGGCTGGTCTACTTAGGAGCGCTGCCGTTTCACGTGTCTGAGCATACGAGACCGTTTCAGCAAATGTTGCCTTTGGATTTGCATACGTCTCGCGCTTGGTATACACGTCCCGCATTCCGTTGATGAACCTCTGGATTTTTACTCTTTCGAGGTGCTCACCAGATGCATCTCCAATTGCCAAATGAGCCAACCTTTCAACCTCGGAGGCGAATTCCTGTAGAGTCTCGTTGGATTTCTGGCAGCGATTTTCCAGCTCCATCTGGTAAATCTATCTCCTGTGCTCGCTACCATAACGTCTTTCCACTGCACCCATTAACGCATCGTAACTGTTCCTTTCACCATCAGGAATAGTCTGCAAGATTTCCGCTGCAGGTCCTTTTAATGCAACGAACAGTGCAGCGGATTTATCCTCCATGCTCCAGTGATTTGCTGTAGCTGTCTTCTCAAACTGGAGCTTGAAGACTTGGAAAGGAATCGTGCCGTCAAAGGATGGAGTCTTTACCTTGGGCGCGCTGGTCGAAGAAGGTGGGCGATTCAACTGCATATCTCGGAGGCGACCTTCCAACTCTTCTACCTTGGCCTCGACTTTATCCTGTCTATCCTTGATTTGTTCGTTATCTCTAGCCAAATTCTCCTGCAGTTGTGTAATCTTTACATCTTGGACTTCCAACAACTGTGATACGTGTGTCTTCTGTGCCTGTAGCTGCGACGAAATATCTGACAACTGTGTTTGCATCTGAGATGACATCTGTGACATGGCAGCCAATAACGTGTTCATGTCCATAGCTGTTGATGAACTTGGAGACTTTTGCTGTTCTTCAACCTTCCCGGATGTCTGCTGCACATCCTTCGACGAACAGGCAGCCTCATCCTTCTGTTCGTCCTTTGCGGATGCATCGTCGGATTTACCCTGGAAGTCGTATTTGTCCACGTCGATGCCTTCAGCTTCCATAGCCTCCCGCAAACGGGATAATAATTCCACTTTTCTTCCGGAGGTGGCCAAATTACGCTTTTCCAACTCCTGTTTCAGTTCCTCAATCTTTAAGTCCTGAATTTTCGTCATTTTCAGTAGTTTATCCTTCGGGATTTATTTAACAATCCCACTTCTGACACCAATTGTTACGATTATCCTCGAAACCTTGAAGCTGATGCCAGATAAAACTTTGTAGCTTTGCGTGACATTTATAAATTTGCCTGCAAAGCGCCAGACGCAAAAGGTATGCCACAATGAACGCCAAGAAATCAATTTTGCACTGCTTTTTTACTCGTCAAAATTGCTGTGGATTTAAGATATTTTGCTTTAAAATTATCAGCAATGTAATTGAGTTTTATGTTTCAGCATGAATACTCGAATTTGGACGAAACAAAATAAATATTAAACCGGCTGATTGTCAAAGCGCGCAAAAAGATGGGAGTTGGCCATCTTTTCGCTTCGCGCTGCAGCTTCAATGATCTATGTGGCATGCTTTGTGCATTTTCATACTGTTACGATTATCCTCGAAACCTTGAGGGATTTCCCAAATATACTCGGGCTCGTATCGCTGGATTGTTAAATAAATGCTAACGATGACCAAATTGTAGTACAATTAACTTTATTGTACAACAAACAATTTACAATACTTGCTAATACAGTAAAAACACTTTACAATACTTGTTAAAGCAATAACAACGCTTTACTACTTGTTAACACAATTAAACTTATAGCTTGCTTATTCGCAACTCAATTCTCCGCTCACTTTACTTGTAGCTTGCTGTCTTGTAACTAACTTTACTGGTAGCTTGCTGACTTGCAACTCGTAACTGTCCCTACTCTGCTGTGTCGTGGCTCTTATATACCTGCGCTCACACTTATGGCAACTCTAGAACGTTCTGAAGTTTATCGCTCATTCTCTTTCTCTCGCTGTTCGCAGTGTTCATCCAACTTGACGTTTCTCTTTGTGGAACATTCTACGTCAGTCCTCGAACATTCTGCCTATTTCTCGTTGTTCGCTTTGTGTTGCCGCAGTATTCGCCACACTGCCCTCCACCTAAGTCTGATCGTCCCGATCAGACACACTTGC
>NW_023467798.1:0-6355 GCF_013731165.1 Rhagoletis pomonella
GCCAAAGTGGCGAAGTTACTCGGCACCAGGGATGCCGTTTGGATCTAGACAGATCCAATTGGATACATTTTTAGACGAATTTTTGCGGGATACCTATTTTTTCCGGTCAGTATAAATGTGGATACTTTTTTAAATAGGCCAAAATTTTATATTTCCTATAAAGTTTTTTTCGTTCAAAAATCGATTTTCATTAAAGATGGTAGAAAGCATTACGTTTTCTGAACGTATAAAGAATCGCTACTTAAGCGTGAAATTAAAGCATTTTACTTTTTGTGAACGAAGCAATGAACATATGAAGAGATCTCACCAAAATAGGTATAAGCGCAATTGCTTTAATTAGCTTAAAGGATGCTTTAAGCAAGATCTTAATATATATATCGTCCTTTAAAGTACAAAACCGCGTATCAACAAAAAGCAAAACCGCGTATGTGACGTTGCATAAATTATTTTCTAGAGAGTCAAAACACTTATATTTCAAAACGGTTATCTTTTTTATAAAGCAATCGCATTTCTGGCTAGTATATTTCAGGACGAATGGATAAGGATTGAGCCAAGAGCTTGTGTGAGCAAATCCAATTTTTGGCAGCAAATGTCAGTTACGTGGTTTTGCAGAATGACGATACGCGGTTTTGTACTTTAAACGACGATATACATATGTATATAAAGTAAATTATACTCTTTCTGTAGTAATCTCTTTCATATCACATATTTTCATTTGTTAATTTAAAAAGAAAGAAGATTTCAATGTAGTTTAAAAAACTAACTTTGATTTATTTAAGGAGACTTTTATGAATTTTACTGAAAAGACTTTAAATACACTCTAAAAAATGTTTGTTTATTTCGCATATTAGGAGAGGTAACCAGTTTCCTCTTTTAATGTGTGCAAATTCGCACGCCGTGTAATAAAATTAATCATTGCATGTTTACTCTTACATACCAAATTTGTCGCAAGAGCAAAATTACACATAACATGTTTAAATTAAAGTAATGTTTATTATTAGTAGGAAATGAGTAGTCCACATGCTAACAGCGTTATGTGATTTTATAATAGAAAGCCATAAATTTGAAAAAGCGACTACGACAACAAGTAACATTTAAATTGAATCTTTTTTATTATTACCTGAAAATTTGGATAAATAGGAGCCTTATAAAATTGTAACATAACATAACATGTCATAAGAAAACATTAACAGTCTATACGACCTAAAGCAGCTTTCTAAGTTCATCAGAAGATTGATACTTTTGAAAGTTCATACATAAGTATGATAGCGACTTTTGGAAGAAGACAACATTTGATGCTATTTTTTCAGAATATAAAAAGATTTTGCACTCTGTTGTTAGTGGACATGAAACTACTTTAAATACTGGTACGTAATCCGCCAAAAACAAAGAATCGAAAAAATTTTACATAGCGCACTTTGCAAGTAGACTACTCAAATGTATTTGTAGTTTGAAAATGTTTGCAATTTTAAACATTCTATATATGTGTATTTATGTGTATATTTTAAAGATCTCAAGTTCAAAATCAAATACTGAACATCTTATACGTATATTTATAGAGATTCTTGTTGAAAAATAGATACTTCTCAGTAGTAGTTTTACATGCTCTTTTTAGAGTGTACTTGCTATTTATTATATTTACTTTGCAAAATACTTATGCACAAAAAATATACTTTATAAACTAAAATTACAAATGTTTGATTTTATGCACATGTATTCCAAGTTCTTAGGATGGGTTCAATTATGTCTTTTTCATGAAAATGTTTGGTTTTCTTACAAATTATGAGATGTATATGTAAAAAAAGAAAATTGGATACATTTGGATACATTTTTGGCTTGGTCAGGGATACATTTTCTTGAGACGGCACCGCCGCATCGTCGCATCGTACGATTACCAACAGCATCGTCGATTAGTAACAGCATAATTCTGCTAATAAATTAGCATCTTCAATAGCAGTGTGACCAGATAATGCCAAAACCATATTTACTATACTTGCATAGTGTATCTTTTATTACGATACTAACATAATCGCGCAGGACTCTGATATGTATGTATATAATTACGCATAAAAACCCTGCTGCTATGTTTTTTTTTTAAGCAGTAACTCTTATCCATCTATGACATATGTATGTAGATTCTATGTATATGGTTATCGGCTAACAAAAATCTTGATATATAAAAGGGGCGTCGAACCTCCCTTACAAACCGAATTTTTCATACCATAACCATATCTCTGGAAATGTTCATGGTAGAGTTCTGGAAGTTGGTACGGAGATATATAAGATCAATCGCATATGCTTGCAGAAAAATTGGAACTATTGAAAAAGAGGGCGTGGAACCTCCCATACAACCCGAATATTTCATATTGCATATTTCTTCATACATTCATGGTAAAATTTTTGAACTTGGTACAAAAATGTATGAAAACAATCACATACTCATGGAGAAAAATTGGAGTTATTGGAAAAGGGACGTGGCACCTCATATGGAACCGAGTTGTTTGTACTGTATATCTCTGGAAATGTTTATGGCAGAGTACTGGAACTTGGTATGGAGGTACTATGTATATGAAATCAAGCGCATACTCTTGAGAAAAATTGGAGCTATTGTACAAGGGGCGTGGACCTCCCATACAATACGAATTTTTCATATTCATGGTACAGCACTGGAGCTGGATATGGAGATATATAAATATATGAATTCAATCACATACTCATGAATAAAAATTTGGACAATTTGAATAGGGGCGTGGCACCTCCCATATAAACCGAATTTTTCATAATAAGTATCTCTGGAAGTGTTTATGGGAGTACTGGAACTTTAGACTGGCGTGGCAACTCCCATACAAGTCGAATTTTTCTTATTGCATATCTCTAGAATTGTTCATGGTAGAGTACTGGAACTTGGTGTGGAGATATACATATGACATTAATCGCATACTCATGGAGAAAATATGGAGCTATTGGAAAAGGGGGCGTGGCATCTACCATACAAGCCGGATTTCATACTGCATATCTCTGGAAGTGTTAAAGGTACAGTACTGGAACTTCGTATGGAGGTATATGAAATCAATCCCATACTCATGGCTAAAAATGGGTTCTTTGAAAAGAGGGCATGGCAAAGTACAAACGTACTGATTTTTACTTATCTTTGAATATGAATGTGTATATAGCTATTTTGTAGGCATGTTTGTGAGTGAAATCCTAAACGGCTGGAGGGATTTTAACAAAGTTTTGTGTGTGTGTTTGAGTGGGTCTCTGGATAGTTTAGTTTCACAATTTAACCCGCCAGTTGGCGCTGGAGTTGAGTTATTACTAAAAATCTTTTTTATGGTCTGATTCGGCGAATATTCAAAACATGTATTGGAAACGGTAAAGGCAGTCCAATTGCAAAAAAGAGCTGCCAGTTCGTGCTGAGGTCGAGTTATTACTAAAAATCGTCAAGTAAGAAAAGGTGCCGTGAATGTCAGACTAAATCGACTTATTGAACTATTGTATTACGATTGGATTATGAGCTAAAGCTTTATTCGGAAACCCTAGGGTTGAGTTGTGCAGTGATAAATCTCAAATCACCACCTGTCGAAATACCTTAAAAGCCAGTTTCATGAAAGCAATTTAATAAAAATTTATTTTTTTACTTTAATTTAATATAGAACCTGACAGAAAAAAATCATTTTTCACTTAAATTGTTTTCATGAAATTATAAGGTAGCTATAGTATAGCTTTTAAGGTATTTCATCTGAAATAAGTCTGTGTATGTACATTAGACTGCATCACCAAAAGAAGTTGCAGTTTTTCCGAAGGGACTACAAAATCTGATATTTTAAGACGTCCACCAAAAAATTTTGGAAAAATATTAAGATTTAAGCGAGCTGGACCGGTTTGAAAATACCTCCAAAATGGAATTTTTTATGAATAAATTTAGTTTCTTAAAGAACTTTTTGAAAAAAGTCACCTCAGATGACAAAACAGATTAGGCTTAAAAAATCTGCATAAAAATATTTAAAAATCTTTTCAACGGAATCGTAATAATGAGATTTTTGATGCTGTTTTTTTACTTTTTTCAAAGATGATTTACGAAAAACTTAAATAACTGGGCCAAAACTATTCTGATTTAGACTTATGGGATCTCGGTAGAAAGGTATTTTCCCATTATTTTTATTTATGTGCAAAAAAAAGGCATTCGTGTCCCATTTTTTTTTTTCAAATACCAACACATTTTAACGCAACTTTGAATGATGTTTGTTCATCCTACCTTTCTCTTTCATCCTTTGAATGAGCTTATTAGCAAAGAAATAAAAAGGGTGAGAAAATACCTTTCCAGTGATACCCCACAAGTCTAAATCGGAAGAGCTTAGGTTCATTTATTCAAGTTTTTCTTATACCACTCTTTAAAAAAGTTAAAAAACACCATCAAAAATCGTATTATTACGATTCCGTTCAATTTTTATTATTTTTTTTTTTTATATTTTTATGTAAACTTTTTAATTCAACAATTTTTATTGAGCTCGAGGCCGTTTTTAATGAAAAACTTATTGTGCAAAAGCAACAATAATTTAAAAAAATGGTAGAAGCGATAGCTATTTCGGAAATTCCCACATTTCCTCATCAGACTTCTTTCAGTAAGATTCGAACCGACGATCCCACTGACAGCCAGTTGCCTACGTACTGTGCTAAGCTAGCCTTGTAAATTATCGTTGCTTTTTCCTCACTTTTTCATTTGCTAAGCCAACACAATCAAGCGCAGCTATTCCGCTACGATTTACACTTGATCATGATCTTTATATTTTTCCGAAATATTTTGGTGGACGTCTTAAAATATAATAGATTTTATAATTCCAATGGAGAAACAGTACCAATTTTTTTTTCTGGGAAGTGATGCAGTGTAATGTACATACATATATGGGCAAATCTAAAAAACAGGTAACCTTGGTGTTTTTTAGCTTTATTTTCACTGCTGGAAACTATATCAAGCTGGTTGCTTTTGGATATAATTCATTGACGTATACTTGAAGCCTCAAAAAAAATTTGGATCAATTTGCCGCATAACTTTTGAATTATAGGTGTTTAAATAAAAAATAATAATGAAAACAAGTGAATTTTGTATGTAATTTTTAAGAGGTGAAAAATTAATTATGCCATAACTTTTGAAGCACACCATATACTGGTTTGAAATTGTATGTGCAATTAGTACTTATGTGTACACTTCAAATGTAGTAGGTAAGAAAAGTGTGCATTAAAAAATAACGAAATGGCAAGTAACTCAAAGTCTGTAATTTCACATTTCACAATTTTCAAAATTTTCGGTTTATCGCGTATAGTTTTTGAAGCATTTAAGTTTAAGAACTTTTTAAGTATGTATTGTATACTACAAACAATTACGAATAATTTCATACCTGAGCAAGAGCTGTGCCTTCAGAATAAACCAACTTTTAAAGATAAAATATTCTGCGCTCTTGAGCGTAATTTTTATTCCAAAAAGACTTTAATTAAAGCCACATTTGGAAAACACGTCGAAACGATCTAAATCTTCCTATAACTGCTAGTCCTTATAAAATTACATATACCTGTAAAATGCTTCAAAAAATTTATCTCTAGAAGTGTGTAAAAACCCTGATTTACTACTCTTAATGATGCTACTTCTTTTAGTAAGAATATTTCGAGAGTGGTATCAAAGCAAAGCCATGCATAATTATAATTAAAAATATCTCAGATTAAACCGATAACTTTTTGGTGTCCAACCTAGTTTTAGCGATTATACTTGCGAAGAAGAGGAGGAGTGTCAAATGTTAAAGTTAACAAAAATTGACGCTAGTAAGGAAAATAGGTTTGTAAAGGTATTTTTAATAAAATATTCAGTTAAAATATATTTAAATAGCATAATATGTGTTGCAGAAAAAAGTGACCACGGTGGCACAAAGAAGAAGTTTAACTTTTACGATTTTACGATTACCACGATGCCAAAGTGGCGAAGTTACTCGGCACCAGGGATGCCGTTTGGATCTAGACAGATCCAATTGGATACATTTTTAGACGAATTTTTGCGGGATACCTATTTTTTCCGGTCAGTATAAATGTGGATACTTTTTTAAATAGGCCAAAATTTTATATTTCCTATAAAGTTTTTTTCGTTCAAAAATCGATTTTCATTAAAGATGGTAGAAAGCATTACGTTTTCTGAACGTATAAAGAATCGCTACTTAAGCGTGAAATTAAAGCATTTTACTTTTTGTGAACGAAGCAATGAACATATGAAGAGATCTCACCAAAATAGGTATAAGCGCAATTGCTTTAATTAGCTTAAAGGATGCTTTAAGCAAGATCTTAATATATATATCGTCCTTTAAAGTACAAA
>NW_023467799.1:0-6355 GCF_013731165.1 Rhagoletis pomonella
TGTCAGAATGTTGACCACGAAGCATATGTCGACTTGCCACAGAAAAATATGGGCATTTATAAACCCAATCCATTATATAACTCCAAAACATGAAATTTTGAGTTATGCCGTTATTGCAGCGGACAATCGATGTGTTCATATGTTTACATTCGATGTGGATCACAGTGAAAATATCAATTCTCTTTTTTGGTTTTTAATAACGGAAGCTTTTCAACGCTTGAGGTTAACGCCATACACGTATTCTTGTGCATTAACGAGACGGCTTTGTCATTCTGCTGACACATGCGGCGCTATTTCGCGAATTAAAAAAATAAACTTATAGACTAACTAAAAGTTGGGTTAATAGCAGGGCAATATTGTACGTACATAGGCTTCTTAAGGTATTTTATTTGTTTCAAAAACTATGCTGGCCAAGTTCATTTGAGAAAATTGTATCAAATAAGCGTATGAGTGGCGCAGATAGCAGTGAAAAACTATGAGTTTTTGAGAAGTTTTATGTACAGAGTTTAAACTCACTTTTTATGCATGAGGTTCATTGTTTTCATGTCCCTTTTAAATCTGCACGATTTGAGAATAAACCCAATCAGATTGTTTGCTGTCAAAGAGCTCAGCTGTTCGTCTCTCAACACATCGCGGCCAAATGCCTCCTACCTAATTCTTGCAAAAGCTAGGCAGAAGCAAGGAATGCCTGGTTTGAGCCAACTCTGCCCATATAGTCAGATGTCTCGTTACCAGGTACTCTCGAGTGACGTGGCACCCAGAGTAAAGCAAGCTCGTTAAGTTTACCAACATAATTTTGTCGAGACTTTCATTGCCGAGCTAGTTTCAATCACTCCGCCATATCACTGACGCAAAGGTGATCACAGGTCTGATCTTAGAGGTACTTATAATTCCAGGGGATTCCCTTTGGTGACAGACTCCATGCTTTACCAAAGACCTGTTTATATTGCAAAAGTGCCGAACGTTTTGTGCTCCAAGTGAGATTTTCACGATAGCTTTCTTCACTTCGGGAGAAGCCTGAGTTGTGGCTCCATTAAGTGTTAGGGGATGATACCATGCTCTTTCTAGTGAAGAGCCCAACACTAGTTTTTGGTTAGGTTAGCGTTGACCACATTGCCATTACACCAAATATCAATCATATTCAGTATTGTCTGCGCTTTCCTGCAAACAGTCGGCATAGCTAGACAGGCTAAATCGACCGCATATGCTTGAGCGTAGGGAAAAGCACGTCACCCTAAGGCCAGTGTACTGACACGTCTCCGAAATAAACGATATTTTGGTAATTTTCTCTAAAATTTTAAAAGCAGTACATAAATTCTTTCTCAATACAGAAGGCTTTAAGTGGGAGGTTTCGCACAACGATTAAAGAAGAGGGATGGCGCAAAGGAACGAAACCAAGCCGTATATCCCTCAACATTTTCACGGACGGCTCTAAAATAGTAACGGGAGTGGGTGCCGGGATTTACTGTCGGTAACTGAACATCAGGCCGGCAGTAAGCATACCTGACCATTGCAGCATATTTCAAGCAGAGATTTCCGCAGTGAGGATAGCAGCACAGCCTACAGCCTACACCGAAACGACAATCAATTCAAAAGTAAACCCATACATCATATAGTATTTCAACCATAAACGTCCTTCGCAGCCGGAAAGCCATTGTCCGGCTAGCCGCCGACGGAAGGCTGCATATCTATTGGGTGCCGGCCTACAAGGAAATAGAGGAAAACGAAACCGCAAATGAGACTGCCAAGAACCCACAGGTCTGACTATTAAATTGACAAACTATATTCGTAGACCGCTTCACCATTTGTACAACGAAATAAATGATAATACTATTAGGCAGTTCAGGCCATGATTGAATTAGTTAACCACCTGTAAAACTGCAAAAATTATGTGCGAAAACGGCGGAAGCAACTCTACTCGCTAATTGTTACGGCTACCAAAGAAATATTGCAGAGTTGTTACCAGGGAAATCTTGGAGCATCTTCTCTGCCGCTGACCTGCTCTGTCAATAACACGACTAAATAGCTTGGGAGACTATCAATTCGAGAAGTTAGAGGACATCTCAAAAGTAGAGCTGAAACTTCTACTACAATTCGCCAAAAGCGTTGACATCCTTTGTGATTTTTTTACTTTAACGTGTAAAAAGAAGCTCCAACAGGTAACGCTTAGGACCTACTGGTCTATGTGCGGCTCAACGCCGGCCAAATTAATCTTATCTAACGTAACCTTTGTGATAGTAATTTATAAATGCAAATGAAAAGTAGGCAATTTATTGTAAACTTAAACTTAAAAGTACAGCAGCAGTTTCTTGTTTTCGGTCTCATTCTTCGATTGGATGCATTGCGTTTTTGAACAAAAAATTTTCTTATTAATTACTCAAAATCTTTAGTTCCTATTTTCCTTGGACCCATTATGAATTTTATTATTTTGCGGATATGAGGATATGACAGTGCATTGCCATCATTCGCTGAGTTGATCATTAATTTAGTGGGGCCACTTATTTTGTCAACTACATATGCACATACATACATATACATATACATACATTCATACATATGTACATTCGTATATGAGTAGTTTATTTTGAAAGTGACATAAGTCATTTCACAGCTCTTGTGATTAAATGACCGGTAACTTGCATCTGAACGCGTCGGTTATTTGTTGAACTTCCTCAACTAAAGGTAGAAGGTTTTGTCCTTAGTTTATGATGACAGCGCGATTTGCTCATGAGGTGGTAACAAAATTTACCGGTTACAAGAGTGTGGAGAATACGAAAAGGGTTTAAAAATTTACAGTAACTTTACTAACCGGTAACAAAACGCGGAATAGGCCTGTTAAGCACAAGAGGTACGAAGTGACTTATGTCACTTTCAAAATAAACGGCTCATATATTTAAACTAGTTTATGCACCCACCGAAGAATAACTCTTTAATTGAACAAGTGATATGCTTGCATACATATGCTCGTATAAAGTATACTCGTATACAAATCCATATTTATATATTTTCTATGTTTTTATTAATTCACTAAATGTTGATAGAGTGTGCGATAAATACAAAATATGTACATTAGGGTGCCCATCGAAATTTTTTTTTCTGTTGAAATTTCAGGACCCTACCCCATAATTTCCTTCCTTTTTATCAGAAATATTTTTGCCTATTTTTATAGATTTTTTACAAATCATTTAGAGGTCGCGACTTGTCGTTTTAAGTCACATTTATCAGTTTTTGAATGATCAATTCAATTTTAAAGATCGACCATGTGGTGAAAAGAGGATTTACTGGTCGATGTATAATAAATTTATTGTCAGATTTGGATTATTGAGAGTTTTGATTTGGCAAGTAAAAAGAACGAATTTTTTCTTAATTTTTTAAATTTGACCATAAATTGTTGTACATTTTCTTTAAAATTAAATGAAACTCATAAATCTACAAAACCGCATTTCCTGGCCTAAAACGACAAGTCGCGCCCTCTAAATGACTTTTAAAAAATCTATAAAAATTGGCAATAACATTTCTCATAAAATGCAAGAAAATTAGGGGGTAGGATCTTGAAAAAAAAAAATCGATGGGCACCCTAATGTACATTTGCAATATACGCTATCTCTAGCACCATGTTTTAAAAACAGTTGCACACTTACTGGTGGTACTTAAATGACAAATGCACAGTTAATCGCTTTAATAGGTTGGAAAAATTCCCCTAATATTCAGATAGTCAGAATTGATAAAATTTTTGCACCAACTTTATGATACCTCTCGATTTGGTGTTCTGTGCTTTTTTAAACGCGAACAAATTGTACATATGTTGTAATTAAATTTAAGTGCTTTCATTTAGGTCTCCAAGCAAACAAACTCAAATGTCAGTATTTTTGAATGTATTCTTTTGATTAAAATTCTAATTTCTAATAAATAGCTCAGAGAATCCAGAGTTTAATTAGGTGGCAGATGAGCTAGCACGGTAACCCCGCAGATTGGAAAGATGGTGAAAGAGAATGGTCTTGGAGTAAATCCAGGCAAAAGTGACCTGTCATTACGAAGTACAAGATCGCCTCACTCACTGAGTTAGGGGAATCTTCAAAATTCTTAGGCATAGTACTGCAAATGCTAAGCCGGGCACATAATATACTATGCGCTATAAAAAAAAGCAACCGTAGATCTCTAAAGCTGTAAGGTGCGAATGGACGGAGCCGGGGCTGTCGCCAAACATTATTCGTATGTTAGGCATATTCTGCTCTACGGTCTGATGGCCAAGTCTCAACAAGAAATCATAAGTGCTAGAACTGCGTAAAACTTTGGTATGTTTGGTATGGATTCCAGTGCACCGAAACATACTTTTGTAAAAGCTGCAGAAATGAAGAAGAGCCAGACACTTTGCGGTACCTGCTATGCTTTTGATTTTTCGGCGATGCCTAAACCACCAGTTTATCGGCGGAAAATTGCAAAAATCGATGTTTTAATCAATGAAAACAGTATCCTAATACATTTTTGAAGAGTTACCCCAAAATCGGTTGATTTAAAAAAGTTACCATACCTAACATAAATAGGTAACTAGTAACGACTTTTTTTTTAATTTTAAACCAAGTTTCTGTGAATGTGTGAGTTATTGAATTTGAAGAGTATTTATTGGGCCTTGACTTACGGTGACTTTGTACCACGTGTCTCGTAGAAAAAGTGGTATACATAGCTTCGGCATCACGGAAAATTGTGTACATTCGATTTATGCCGAAAAAAAGTTAGTGATGTGTTCGAGCTACGTAATTAAATATTACCACGATATTGCACCCTTTTTGCCTTATTTTTTGTGCTCTGTTGCTGAGCTCAACTGAAAATCTACTGGAATGAAATTATACTTAAATGATCAGAGCGCCGAGATGAGTCGATTTAGCCATGCCCGTCTGTCCGTCTGTTTGTATGCAATCTGGTCTCTCAGTTTTCGAGATATTCGGATGAAATTTGGTAGGTGGATGTATTTGTATAATGTATTAATCATTTGTCGAAACCGTAAGAATCGGACCACTATAACATATAGCTGCCATACAACTGATTGTTCTGATAGGAGATTGTTCGTTATAACTCCTCCCCTCCCTTATGATGGTTCAGATATGGGGTATTACTGTAAAACTCCTTTATTTTTAGAGCTAAAACCGATAGATTTCGTATCTTCATGAAAATAGCATTTAATAAGTGAATAATTTTTGAGATGACTTGAAGTATTCTAAGTAGTTAATAAAGTATTGGAATACTCACTCATTTAAATTTTTGTCATATCTACTTACCACTAAATGTGAATCGGCGCTATTTAAGTGACTGGCTTTGTATGCCCATCGAATAAATACAATAAGTTAGCTGAGAAAATGAATTATAATCCTAAATTAATCCATTAAATAATTAACACTTGTCATAGAAATGCGAGCATCATAGCATTAGCTAGTGATTCATACTTCTCAGCATCCCACGTATGTCAGTTTAAATTTATATGTAAACCATATACATACCTATACCTATAGTATTTAATATTATTTTTAAGTTTGTTAAGATGAAAAAAATAAATAAATCCATTACACTTGCTAGCGTTTCGCAAGTATGCGCTAATTGCGCCAATCTACTAATTTCTATCGCCTACATTCTGGTCTCGCAACAAAGTGCGAATTATCTGAGCGCGTAATAGCATTTGTCCTAATTAAGAAAACAAAGCGCTCCAATGATTTGAAGAGACAATTGTGATTTCAAGTATGTATGTAAGTACATAATTATATAGTACTTGCATACGAATGTGCATTGGCTGCTGTACTTCGTTCGAGAGCATATTTTTATATTTTTTGTTTTGTTTGATTTTGCCTTAATTGCAAAGAAGAATGTAATTAAAGGAACAATTTGAGAAAAATACGTGTATAAATGCTGTGCATGTGTTCGATAGGGACACTTATTTTTCAGAACAATTATAGTTCACATTTTTGAAAGTATTGTCTGATATACAGCGTGGCGACGAATAACTGTTACCCAGGTTTTTTTGAGAAATAGAAGAGTCCTTTATAGATTTTGCGAAAAAAGTATGTTATTGATAACACTGGTCGACGGCCAAAATTTACCAGAGACGCCGTTATGAAATTCGTATGTAAAATCACCCCCTGATTCCGAAAATCAAGGTTAGTTTTAATTTTATGGTACCGTTTTTGAGATATTTGCAATTTACCGTTTTTGCAAAAAAAATAAAAATTGGGTCCACTTAATCATACATATCTCAAGAACGAATTAAGCAATTCCAAAACGGTTTGAAGCTTTTAAAAGGTAATAAAATTTTCTATAAGCTGTGCATACAACACTTTTTGCTAGGCCCTGTAGATTCAAAGATAAC
>NW_023467800.1:0-6354 GCF_013731165.1 Rhagoletis pomonella
AACACACAAATATTAAAATTGTTATTTGGTTTTTTCGTATGCTCACATTCAACAATTGCACCAAGATGACGTCACGCACTTAGCTCATTCTGTCAAAATCACAAAGAGCGGATTAGCGGTACCACGAATGGCGCAATCTCCATTTCTCTCAATCGTGATATATATATGTATACATACATACGAGCATTCAAACATACGTTCATATATACATATGTAGGTACTCGTACCCGTCATGCGTCGCTTTATTTCTTTTTTCCCCTTCCCTATACTACCTACATATATCTTCCTTCTCACTCATGTAACGTTTTCAGTTTTAAAAATTTTACTCTCCATTTTTCCGATACCGCCGCCTAAGAAGTTTCACTTCAAAAATCTTTGCGTATTTTCATTTGACCACTCATTATTTCTTTATTTATCGGCGATTTTCTTCATTAGTATCTTGATTTCATCGTAACAGAACAGGCTTCATCACAAATACAAAAATTTGGCACAGAGCCTGTTATTTTTTTAACTTTTCTTCTGTTAAAGTAATTTTTTTTTAATTTTTTCAAAAACTGGAATGATTAATTAATTTGTCAGAAACTATCAGTCCTATCGCAAAGTTATGTATATATGGTTTATGGAGAATTTTATTAGCTTTCATTTGCCGTAAATTGTTAAATTGGTTCGTAATATAGAGCTGCATGAATTCATTCAAACTTCTAGCCAAATAGAGTACAGTAGATTTGATACAAAACACCCAGCGGTTGGAATTTCATAAGTTATGAATATACATTTTGTTTTAAATTTTCTACCTTCAAATGGAAGAATGCCATTGAACGAATGAAACACATTCAAGTCATTCAAACTCATTTCGGTTGTAGTTTTTTTCTACAAACAAGTTTTTTCGTATTGTAATGGGAGCGCAGCAATACGAAATGTATGCATAAAAAAAAAATTAACTCGATTTGCGGAGTCACCGAGAAATCCTACATAGAAATTGGATAGTGGCATGCATTGAACATTTTTGCTGTAAACCCGGGTAATTAAAAGAAAATTTTAAATGGAAAACAAAACTATAAGAGAGAACCTATGTCCCAATTTAAAAAGGGGACTTTTTATCATTTGCTTACAAAAACACGCCAGCTCGAAAACGCTCTATCTCAAAAAACTTTTCAAACGCCCTATTTCGGAATTCGTTTCAAAAACACCCTATCTCAGCAGCCGATTCAAAAACCCCCTATATCAGCACATTTTCAATACATTTTGAAGTGAGATAGGGCGTTTTTGAACCGCATTCTGATATAGGTTGTTTTTCAATAAAATTCTGAAATAGGGCGTTCTTTAAAAGTTTTTTGTGTTTTGCTGAGTGGAAGATCGACCTATCTCGGCAGCCAGTTCGAAAACGCTCCATCTCAAAAAACTTTTCAAGAACGCCTTATTTCAGATTTTTATTGAAAAACGCCCTGTCTCAGAATTCGGTTACAAAACGCCAACCGACAACCAATCAAAATGTATTGAAAATGTGCAGACGTAGGGCGTTTTTGAATCGGCAGCTGAGATAGGGTGTTTTTGAAACGAATTCTGAAATAGGACTTTCTTCAACCAAATTTTGAAATACGGCGTTCCTGAAAAGTTTTTTGAGATAGGGTGTTTTCGAACTGGCTGCTGAGATAGGTCAATCTTCCACTCAGCAGTCGATATATTCCTAAATTTAGTTTTCTTTTAGGAATATGATCTGTGGTTCTGCTTCATCTGTCGCTAGGTTGACGTTAAAGTCATGAATACATATACCATACCATCTTTCGTTTGCAATATGGGAAGCTAAATTTATCTGTTCGGCATTTCCTCTTGGCCGCTGTGGTGTAGTGGTAAGCAGTGCGCGCTTCCACTCCGCAAAGCCTGGATTCAAGCCCTGGTCAAAGCAACATCGCAAAAAATATAGAAAAGGTTTTTTCTTAACAGCGGTCGTCCCTCGGCAGGCAATGGCAAACCTCCAAGTGTATTTCTGCCATGAAAAACAGCTTCTCATAAAAATACAATCGCCGTTCGGAGTCGGCGTAAAACTGTAGGTCCCTCCGCTTTGTGTGGCAACATCAAGGCGCACGCCACAAAGTCGGAGGAGAACCTCGGCCAAACACTAACATACAGTGACGGGCAAAACTGTAACATGGTGTAACACTTTTTACTTCAGCCATCGCTATCTTTCCAAGTTCTAAAAACTTTCATACTTTTGTTGTATAATCTTTGTTGGTACATCCCTACTCCCTCTCTCATAACGATTTGAAGTCAATACAACAACAATAAAAAAATCAGCTTACAAAAATGTAAATTAAGGCAGATGTTACAGTTTTGCACTCATACATTTTTTAGAACTTTTTAACAATTTTCACGAAAAAAAAGAACTACTAATACAATGTTCAGTACCCTTTTGCTTGTTTCAGTTCCTGGAAACGATTTGGCATACCTTATTTGTATCTCTGTAAAAATTCTGGAGGTATATCCTTAGCTTGCTTTCACAGCTCATGTACTCGATTTTACGGACTTGGATACTTAGTAAGCTGTGCTTTTAGTTGTTTTCGCAAATTCTCAATGAGATTCATGTCCGCGGATTGTGGAGGTCATTTGAAATTAGCAAATGTTTCCTTTTGTATCCAGTCTTTGCGAATATGAGCAGTGTGTTTTGGGTGATTTTTCAGCAGAAACTCTCATTTTTTCGACTAGATCTTGCAAATTTTGTTGAAATATGAACAGATACTGTTCCTTACGCACAATGAGTACTAACGGACAAACAAAATTTTTTAAATACAACCCCAAACTATTATTGACCGACCACCGTGATTCACAGTTTGCCTTACATGCTGCGCATGGGCTTAATTTGGGTCTTTTACCCAATACCATGCCCGGCCATCTGATTGAAAGCGATTAATTTAGTCTTTTCGGACCAAATAACTTTCAATTGAAACTTAAAAATATGTTTTTTATTGCATTCTGAACGGTCTAACATATCCCAATAGGAAACGGTTCGGTTTTCGTGCGATACAGCAAAATGATGCCGCACTCGCACATGTATTTTTATCAAATTTGCTTTTTTCTTCCTTATGATGCCTTTGCGCTCAATTTGGGAATTCTTCGCCTCGCTGTCTACTGATTTGCATTCAATTTTAATACCTCAAGCGCTTCTGTAATAGAGGCTGCATCGCTACTTGTTGCTAAGTTCACAAGATATCGTACCGTAATATTTTTTGACAGACTTCCTTTGTCCATGGGAACACTTTAGGCTATATTTTTTCTCAGTCTTAACATTTTCAAGTAGCAAATTCCAAAATTTTTTGCCACTTTTCGTGCGGTCCCGCCTTATCGCGGTAAATCTATTATTTATATTTATGGTTCCTGATTAACTATATTATTTACTGGTGATCACTTCTTCAATAAATTACAATACATAAAAGTCATCTGACTTCCAACTAAGTAAGAGATAACTGTCAAATGCAAAACTCAGAGTGAGTGCAAAACTGTAACATCTGCCTCAATTTACATTTTTGTCTGCTGGTTTTTTTATTGTTGTTGTATTGACTTCAAATCGTTATGAGAGAGGGAGCAGGGATGTACCAACAAGAATATACAACAAAAGGATGAAAGTCTTTAGAACTTGGAAATATAGCGATGGCTGAATTAAAAAGTGTCACACCATGTTACAGTTTTGCTCGTCACTGTATGTGTAAGCGCCAATCTATTATTATTTCCTCTTACTCTCGTCTTTTCTTTGTGCAATCTTGTATTAGCTCTGATCCAGTACTCAATGAACTTACAGGTTTTTACACGAACTTGCAAAAAACATGTAAATGAAAGCGACTTTTTGAGAGTTGTGAAGAGAATGAAGTTGTAAGATTTTACCCGATGCATATATTCACGTATGGTCATCAGTTATCAATGGTCCCAGTTAAAATAATTTCAGTATTTTTTTTTTAATTTTCGCTTTGCTTCTTTATCAATAGATTACTAAAACCTATGCCTAAAACTAGGAATGTGCCGGATAAAGATTTTGCCGGGTAACCGGATTCCGGATATCCTGTAAAAAATAAGAGCCGGATTCGGATATCCGATCGGATATCCGGTAGACTCTTGCCCTTAATAAATTTCATAATGTTGTAATAGGTTTTTTGTTTAGCTAGAATTTCTGCTTTTTCGAGTTGAACTATCCAATACGTAATTAAGAATACAAAATGTCCACTCCGAAATTCAAGTTATGATATAATCCTGGATTAAATAGATAACTCCTCCGTCTGCAACTCGGATTTATCGACTTTTTTAGGTAAATAAAGTAGAAAAGTCAGAGACAAAAGATAAACAGCAATGAACGCCGCTAAGAAAAAACGCGTGTTTAATTTATTTTTTTAAATGTGATGAAAATCGAACTAATATGCATGGTTACATATCGTTGCGCTTCCCGAATCGCCCCGTAAGGGTGCATTGTTGCAATATTTTGTGACACACGTTTCAAAACTCATTTTATTTTCTGACATCAGTAAATCTAAAAACTGGGTAGATGGTGAACTAAATAATTCGAAAATATAAATCAGTTAGCTTGGAGAAACCTGCTGAATCATATGAAAAACGCCGAACTCTACTGAAAGCTTCTATTGAAGAGTGAGACCAGGATATTTGGCAATGCTTTGAGGACATCGCCAACGGCTCTGATACTGATTCCAGTTTTTGTACTGATCCTTTAATTGGGTGGAGTCATAAACGGCCGCTGTGGTGTAGCGGTTCAACTCAACATAAAAAAAATAAAAAATAAAAATTTTTGTAATAGCGGTCGCCCCTCGACAGGTAATGGCAAACCTCCGAGTGTATTTCTGCCATGAAAACAGCTTCTCATAAAAATACAATCGCCGTTTGTAGATCCCTCCCCTTGTTTGACAACATCAATGCGCACGCCACAAATCGGAGGAGAAGCCCGGCCAAACACTAACAAATGTGTAAGCACCAATTCTATTATTATTATAGTCGCAAAGAATTTCCAAAATTTGTTTACTTTGGCAATGAATTATCTCTGTGAACCACTTCCTCGGTGAACTCAAAAATAGTGTTTAGTGCATCGGGTAGCATTTATGTTGAAAATAGAAATGCGTTCTTGAGCGGTAATGCGGAAATGCTTCTTTTTATAACGAAAAATATATAAATTTTTAACTCTTAATTACTAATTAGATACTATTAAATTTGATTACGAAAATGTTACAAAAATATCTGATCTATATTTTTAAATAGAATCTTCTATGATCGAAATCCGGAAATCCGGCCGGATTTTAACCAGTATCCGGCCGGATAGTCGGATAACAGAAAAAATGCCGGATAGCCGGATTCCGGATACCTACCGGATACCCGGCACATCCCTACCTAAAACCATCTTCGAATATCAAAACCAGTTCCAACAAATGAGTTCATACATACATATGTATGTATACATATAGGTACAAAGCCGTATGCATGGCCGGAGTTTGCATAATCGGAAGTAATAATCAATTGTACTGCATTTCCTCTTACTCTGCATATGCCTAAATGTATGCAACCATTTGCAATAGCCCAGAGCGCTTCTAATGAAATCAAAAATTTGCTGCTGCAATACACAATGTGAAAATTTGGAAACAAAAGTAATGCTGTGCAATGGCGCATCGCGTAGTTCCTTCCTTTTCCGCTGCAGCCCTTGTGCATTTTTAGGTGCAGTGCTACAAAAAGGAAACGCATGCACAAGGTTGCAAATTCGCAGGGTGCACTTGATGATTTTTTTCTTTTTCATTCCGTTATTCGAAAAATTTTTTTGGTGATGCATTTCCGAACGTTCTTTTTTGCAGTTCGCAAACATTTTTTATGCATTTATGATGTATTTCCGAACGTTTATTTGCAGTTTGCTTTTAATAAGGTTTCAAACAAATTAATAAATTAAAGTATAGAATATACAATAAAAATCTCGCCGTCAATTTAATTAAATAGTGGCAAATCAGCCCTTCGGAATTTTCTGCTGGGCTATGCGTTACAGCTTCGCAAATTTTACCCCTACCGAAACCAAAGATGTGTACTAAAGGGCTGCATTGGAATTCAGTTTGCTTCACTCGGAAGTTTTCTTCAAATATGTAAACTGACTCTTATGTTAAATAACAAACATGCAGAAACAATGTAGGGCGCCCCGAGTATTACCCAACAGCATATTTTTATAAAGAAAGTGGACTAACTTTATTAGCCCAGTAAAATTAGACTTTTTCTTAAAAAAAATTTGTAACAGCAATTTTTTTATGCAGTTTACTTCTATTTGACATGTAGATCATGAAACACACAAATATTAAAATTGTTATTTGGTTTTTTCGTATGCTCACA
>NW_023467801.1:0-6354 GCF_013731165.1 Rhagoletis pomonella
AAACGAGACTGAAATAATCTCTTGTGTACTTTTAATTCCTAACAAGGACTCATAACTGGGGGCTCAACCGAACCTTAAGCCATTTTTCTATGTAAAAGGAATAGAGAAAACTAAATCCACGGGAAGAAAGACTTCCGGCACTACACGTTGAAAAAAGTGCTAAAAGAATCAACGAAAATCAAGTATAGATCCTGAAAAAACGGAATAATACTGATAACATAAACCGAAATCAACGGAAATCAAGTGAAAAAAACACAATCAAGTGTGCAAATAATAAAAAAACTCTGAAAATTTTAAACAAAAAAGTGAAGTGAAAAACCTGGATACCTTACGGAGACTCCGGAGAGGAAAAAAGCAAAAATCCTACGACGACTACAGAAATCTAAATAAATTTACAATGGAGCAACAACTGGCCCAACTAAATGCCCAGTTCACCACACTAATGAACGAGATGCAGCGACAAACAACGGAATTCACGGAGAGAATTGCCGCACTAGAGCAACAAAACGCTCCGGAAGAATTAGTTTTATACGAAGAAGTAAAACTAAATATTACTGACGCCAAGGATATCGACCTGGAGCTATTCAAATCCCTACCAAAATTTGACGGGGACAAAGTACAATACCGATCATGGAGATCACAAGTGTGGGCATTCATGGAAGCTATAAAGATCTTCCAAAATCACCCTAAATATTATAGTGCCCTGGGAATAATGCGGACAAAAATTACAGGACCCGCTGCTAACGTCCTTACGAACCACAACACCAAATTGAATTTTTATTCAATCATTAACAGATTGGATTACACATATGCAGACCAACGCCCACTATATGTGCTTCTTGATGAAATGAAGCGAATCACACAAGATAGAAAATCCCTTGCAGAATTCCACAGTGAGGTTTCAAAGGCACTCAATTTAGCCCTATCAAAAATTGAGATGTCCAATAATGACAAAGGGATGATAGCATACGCTAACCAAGAGGCAGTGAGGACGTTTATTTTTGGGTTAAACTCCAAATATACAAGCGGCACATTGTACAGCCATAACCCAGAGAATTTGGAATCGGCATATGCGATAGCCTGTACCATTCTCCATGACAATGAGAATGCGGAATTCGAGACACGGCCCAGACTAGGAAGTAACAGCAGACAGCATCAACACAGCACAAACCGAAACACCTACTCACAACATAAAGAGGAAAGATATTACAAGCCAAACGTAAGGATGCAGAATCACAACTACCAGGCAAGGAGTTTTAACCAACAACAACCACCACAGCGACAACAACAACCCACACCTACTCCAATGGACATAGACCAATCCAGACAATTCATGCAGACAACCAAGTACAATAATGCCGTAAGTCAAAATCCTTTTAAATCAAACCATGTATATAAAAGAGATAGGGCATCTAGCTACAATAACGCCACTTCTCCGCCAGATAGGAAGTTCCAAAGAATTAACCAATTAAATAGAGAAGATCTAGAGTCAGTGGATGTACCTAATTATGAAGAACAATTTGAAACAGGCAGTACTTTTTTAGGCGAATAAACGGGTTGCCTTGCTTAGAAACAAAATGCGGCCTAACCGGCACACCCGTTACCTTATTAATTGACACAGGCTCCACTAATAATTACATTAATATAAATTGTAATATAGGAAAATCTATTAAATTAAAACCATTTAAAACCAAAACCTTACATGGTTATTCAATTGTAAATTCTAAAAAAGTTATAACGATGTACGGGCATCATTTAACGTTCTATGAAATAAGGGAACTAAACGACTTTGACATGATACTCGGAGAACAGGGATTACGCCAAATGAAGGCAGAAGTTAGGTTATTTGACTATAGCTTGAAGTATCAGAAGAAGAAGATCCTGGCAGTAGAACCAAGGATTAATTATGCAATAAATAACGAAAAATTTAAAGACCAGGTGGAAGAGCTAATGAATAGAAATAATAATACAAATGGTAAATTACCTTTTACAACCACAATACAAGCAGCTATCAAGACCGAATCGGAAGACCCTATATGGACAAAACAATACCCATATCCCATGTCCGATCACGACTTTGTCAAGAAAGAAATTGAGAAACTCTTAAACGACGGTATAATACAACCAAGCAAAAGCCCATATAATTCACCTATATGGACTGTACCAAAAAAGGGCACCGATGACCAAGGCAAGCCCAAACGGAGAATGGTTGTTGACTTCCAAAAGATAAATTCTCATACGATTACTGACAGATATCCAATTCCAGATATTAATATGACAATACAAAACCTCGCAAAAGCCAAGATTTTTTCCACAATAGATTTAGAATCAGGGTTTCACCAGATTTTAATTAAAGAACCTGATCGAGGAAAGACAGCATTCTCTGTCAACGGCGCAAAGTATGAATTTATCAGAATGCCATTCGGGTTAAAGAATGCACCCTCCATATTTCAACGATGCGTTGACGACATCCTTAGAGAGTATATCGGAAAGTTCGCGTATGTTTATATTGATGACGTACTAATTTATTCATCCACACCAGAAGAACATATGGAACACATCCGGATTATAATTAACGCACTCCATAATGCTAACATGAAAATTTCTGACGAAAAGTCAAATTTTTTCCAAGATTCAGTTGAATACCTTGGACACATTATAAAACATAATAGAATTACGGTAGACCCAAAAAAAATCGAAACTATAAAGAAATACCCAAAACCAAAAAATTTGAAAGAATTGAGATCTTTCCTAGGACTTGCTAGTTACTACAGGAAGTTTATAAAGGATTTTGCTAAAATCACGAAACCTTTAACGATTAATTTGAGAGGAGAATTAGGAATGCTATCAAAAAATCAAAGTGCTAAAATACCAATACAATTAGATACAGCAGCCGAAGAAGCCTTGGAAAAAATAAAAAACGCTCTACAAGAGCAAGTTGAACTTTTCCAGCCTGATTTCTCTAAACCATTTAGTCTAACAACCGATGCTAGTAATTTCGCTATCGGGGCAGTTCTGTCACAAAATCGTCACCCGATCGCATTCATTTCACGCACTCTAAGTGAAACAGAACAAAACTATAGTACCAATGAAAAAGAACTACTAGCAATCGTTTGGTCCTTGCAAAAACTTAGAAATTATTTGTATGGTGTGGCAAACTTGACAATTTACACGGACCACCAATCGCTAATATTTTCAATTTCCGAAAAAAATCCGAATGCGAAATTAAAGCGTTGGAAAAACCTAATTGAAGAATACGGTGCCAAACTTGTATATAAACCTGGACACCAGAATGTCGTTGCAGATGCGCTTTCGCGACAACAAATAAATACTTCAACGAATTGTTCCGACCATTCGCAACAAAGTTCCCCTGTAGAAATTATGAAGAAAGTTAAACAACCACTTAACGCTTTCAGAAATCAAATAATTGTGTTACAAGATAATGAAAGGAATGAAGTCCTCAGTCAAACAATATTTCCTGGTCGGTTTAGACATACAATATTTTATAGAGAAACCCCGGACTTACTATCTAAACTTAAAGATGTAGTTAATCCAAAAGTTACTAATGCGATAAAGATAGATGAGGAAATACTGTTTCACCTAAAACAAGAAATTAGCTCCGCCTTCCCAAATTATAATCTAGTGCTAGCCCAAAATAAGTTAAACGACGTAACTTCTCCAAACGAACAAAGAGAAATTGTCACACAAACACATAAACGTGCACATAGGAACTACAAAAATAACACGCAAGAAATATTGTTGATTCATTACTGGCCCAATATTAAAGAAATGTGCCGTAAACTAGTCATAGGCTGTGAAATATGTCTACAGCACAAATACGAAAGGCAACCAAATAAACAACCTATTGGAAAAACTCCAATACCAACAAAAGTAGGAGAGTACATACAGATGGATATTTTCCATATTAATAATAAACAATACCTTAGTTCTACAGATAGATATTCCAAATACTGCTTCTTACGAAAATTGGACACAAAGACAAACTGCCACGAATACATAGAAGAAGTACTCACACAAGTCTACCCAAATGCCAAGTACCTCATGACTGATAACGAAAGTATATTTAAGAGCAACATAACGAAATTCTTGTACAGCCGGCTACAAATAACACACTCAGTTACGCCTGTACATCATTCAACATCAAACGCTCAAGTTGAACGGATACATAGCACTCTAATTGAACTTTGCCAAAGTTTAGCTGCAGAAAATAATACTGCTCCCGGTGACGAATTATTCAACGCAGTTCGCCAATACAATAGGACGATACACTCCACAACAGGATATAAACCCGAAGAGGTTTTTTACAACCGAGACAAATATCCTAATATCAAGGACATACTTGTGGATAAACAAGAGAGACTACTCAGGCACCATAATAAAAAAAGGAAAACCATTATATACAAACCAGGTGATATAATTTATAGTCGAACAGATCGGCGTAATAAACTTGCAACTAAGTACAATAAACATAAAGTAAAAGAAGATCGTGGGGACACAATCCTAACAGCGAGGGGGAAAATCATACACAAGGATAGTATAAGGAAAACTAGCACACCATGCAACGAATAGGCTTCTTAATTTTAGTAATAGTTACTCACGGATTTTGCGATAAAATAACAGATTTGGCTGGTAAAAAATATGTTCTTACTGAACTAGATACTGTGTATAGCTATGAGAGTTCATCATTTCTTTACCACGTGTCGAATTTATCCATAATATTAGAACCATATGAACGAATTGTGCGAAGCAAATATGAATCAACTCAAATCGATGAAAAAGATATAATAATTGATAAAATAGAAACTTTGAAATCACAATTAATACCATCTGAGTATCGTGCCAAACGTGGCCTCAATTTTTTAGGTTCCGCATTAAAATTTATAACAGGAATACCAGATCACGATGATCTTGTCGAAATTAAAACAGGAGTGAACCAGCTTATAGAAAATAATAACCAGCAAAGGAAAATAAATTCCCGCTTTGAAAAAATTTTAGCAAAATTAAATACAGAATCAATTTTTGATCAGTCAATACTTACAGAAGTATATAACGAACTAGTAACTATAACAAATACCATTAACTTCGCAAAAACAGGAAATTTCTATTCTGGCACACTTAATTTTAGAGACGTACAGCAGGTAATAAAAAACGAAATATATGACATTCCAATAATAAATGTACTAGAATATTCCGATAGACACATATGTACCTTTAATAAAACTATTATTACAATCTATAAATATCCCATAATAACAAATAAATGTAAATAAATAAATGTAAAATGTACAATTTAACCCCATTAGCCTTTAAATACGGAAAATATCAACTTCATAATAGAATTGCCTTGTGTAATAATAATTTCACCAATTTATCAAAATGCAAAAATTATGTAGGAATACATATTTGTAAAAAAGAACCAAGGGATAATTGTACTATTCCGTTGTTATTAAAACAAAAAGCCCATTGTAATATTATCCAAGAAAATAACTCTCCCTTACAAATATTAGATAATGGTAATATTCTTATCGACAACGAACACACATGGAACGGAATTAGGGTAAATGGCCCACATTTAATCCAATTCAATTCCAATACAACTATTGATAATAAAACTTATATTAACCATAAGCAAGAAATAAAAAATGTAATACATGCTTATCAGAATGAAAGGGTTAATGTACTAAGAATTTTAAACTCTGAATCCGATTATAAATTTACTAATATACAAGAAATGTATAAATTATTTTTACCAATTGAAGAACATCCTTGGAAATTTACCTTATATTTAATCATGATCATATTTATATTAGCTTTAGTCACTTACTTAATTATAAAATTATATACATGCCGACAAATACAATTAAACACCAGGCGCCAAAGAGAGTTCGAATTAGCTTATCTAACCGAGTTACAACGATTGCAAACCCTAAGCCGTTGAAATGAGGACATTCCATTTTCAACACAGGGGAGAGTTAACGACGCTAACCTAAACACTAGATACATACACATATACATATAATCATTATTCACGAACCAAAATACATACAAACAACTATATGCCCTTTAACCTTGTATGATAACATAATAACAAAGAGAATACGATAGACAAGTATAAACCTGTAAACATCTTCTTAATAACATAAACAATTATATTCGGTGATAAGTAACAAAGCATTATGATAACATAATGCTAAACATGTAAACATCTTTTTATCACCAAACAAACAATAGTTAGAAATAGTATAAATAGATGTAAGTGTAAAAATGGAAAACAGTTCTGGAAATAAAACGAGACTGAAATAATCTCTTGTGTACTTTTAATTCCTAACAAGG
>NW_023467802.1:0-6353 GCF_013731165.1 Rhagoletis pomonella
GAGTTTGTGAAAGGGGGCGTGGCACATCCCATAGGCGCGGAATTTTTATTAGCTATAACTTCGGAACCATAAGTCTCGCGAACTTGAAATTTGGTATGCAGACAATGGTAGATGCTTATAGGAGGGTATATATAAACGAGTATGTAAAAGGGGGCGTGGCACATCCCATAGCCGTGGAATTTTTCGTCATCTATAACTTCGGAACCACAAGTCACACAAACTTGAAACTTGGTATGCAGACATATTTATTGTAGGAGTTTATAGCCCTCCTACGCAGAAAGAAGTTCTGCGCAAAAATACTTCCGTCACTCTTTTCCGGCAACACAGAAAGGATAATTCTACTTTGTGAGGGTTATAATCCCTAAGCGCGGCCGAAGAAGGCGGCTATCCAGAAAACAGTTCTGCGCAAAAATACTTCCGCCCCCTTTTCCGAAAACACAGAAAGGAGAAGAATTGTACACCGCTAGCTGTTCTGCCACCAGTTCCGCCGAATGGAGGCTGAGGAGAGACGTCGAGCTGTCCTCCTTCACCGCTACTGTGCCAACTACCTTTCGTCGCGACACATGTCAAGCAACTGCTCATCGCAAAGAAACTGCGGGCGATGCCAGGAACGACAGTCTCCTCCACCTGTGGGAAACTTGCAGGCGGCAGGATGACGGGTCGCAGCACCCAAATGCTCCCGACGTCCGGCACCACCGTCCATACCATGCTCAGGCGTTGACTGAGTCAAGCGAAGAGGTTTTGGAGATCGACGCTAGTGATGAGGACCTCCAAGTGATCGGTGACTCGTCTGAATTGAACGAGCCACCGGTATTCAGACTACCTCTGTCGGGTATCCGGTCGGCGGTTCAGCGAGCCCCAAGATCCAGTAAAAAAGGACGCTCGCGTTCTCGCCGACACACGCGCGGCAACTCGCAAATACCGCGCCGCCGAGGTGTGAGAGACACCCGAGAGCGAATCCAAGGTTCAGCTCAAAGTGCTCTGGGCTTAACAGTTCTTACACCTACGGTGATGCTCAAGGTGATGTCGAGAGGGAGAATCCAATCTGTGCGAGCCGTCATAGACCCAGGGCAGCCTCAGCCTGTACAATCGTAAGAGCCCTAGCGCGGAGGCTGCACGCATTACCCAGAGGCGAGAGCGACCAGTGTTCCTTAATACTCAAAGGGTGGAATGAGACTAGAGATCCGGGCAAAAGTGCTACCGAGCCTGACGCGAACCGCCCCAGAGCGCACAGTCGACGCGCGTGTAGCGGATGAGTTCGACAATGTGCGCTTAGCCGACCCAACCTTTTACCGCGCGAGTATGATATCTATGGTATTGGGAGCCGATGCATATGCGGTAAGTTTGCGTCCGGAACTGATGCCCGCGACACCCACCAGACCAGCCGCGCAGAATACTATGTTTGGCTGGGTGATATCAGGAGCTAACCCCTATGGCTGGAGCTGAAGAAGACGGCGAAGAGGAGACTAACTAGTTTAGTATTCAAGCAAAAACAAAGAATGAACTTGTGAACTGTTGAAGTACATATGTACTTATTTTTAATTGGAATTTTTGAAATGTAATTTGAACTTTGAATTTTGAATTTATTGAATTAGTTTGTCTTATATTGCAGCGATCCTACAAGGAGGGTGGCATGTTTAAGCCTCACCGAGAGATGTCGCTGCTAATCACTCGCTGACAGGACCCGTTACGTTATCACGAGTCCTGTTAGTCGATCCCGTTGCCAGATTCCACCTTCTGTGGAGCCTATAAATTCGGCAATTCAGTATAGTCTCTTCCTATTTTGTGATCGACAGCCAACGACACCTCAGGTGAGTCAACTCACTTCTGTACATTTATTTATCAATAAACATAAATTTTGTATATTATACATTGAGGTATTGAGAGAACCTTTGGAGACTAGGGCATTCGTGAAGAGTAAGTAAAAGATTGTCTTAAAGAACCGGCTCCCCCATTGATCCCCGTTGCCGGAATCACGAGGATTTTCGGCCCCTAAATTTCCCCGCTCGAATGAGTGAACACGATGTCGTGTTTAGTGCCTTTCGACTAGTATGTGGAAGCAAATCGGAGAAAATTTCGGGCCAAAGTTACAATACCATTTCCTGCTTCTGAAAGGTATAAAAGTGAATGAGATTGGGGAATGAGCAAATAATTGATGAGAGTGTGGGGAATCTGATTTGCTGATTGGGAATCGCGTACTGGTAATATATATTTTTGCGCAGTTTCCTTGTGTGGGAAAGGAGTCACCGTTTGTGAAATTTGGGTGGAGCTTGAATACCCGGAGGAAAGCCACTTTGCTGCTGATTTGTAGAGTGGTAGTAGTCCTTAAGGAACGAGTTGGGTATGACATCTCTATTGAGTGTTGGCGAGGATTACGGACCCTTGTATACGTTGAGAAAGTAGCCATCGGGGTGTCATCTGTGGCGGGTGGCATCGTGATTGTCGTTTGATTTAATGCTGGGATCTGCACATCTATTTGATTTGGCTGCGGAGTTGAAGTGCATGTTGATATATGAGCGTCATTTGCAAGATCTAGCGCTTCTGACGCTAATATTGGTGAGGACGAAGACACTGCGTTGACCTTTGGGAACTTTGAAAATGAAAAGAGAGATGTTGGTAATGGGGGCATATGACTTCCAGCTTTCGCTTCAGAGGTTTTGCTAAGCTTAGAGCAATTTTCAACACCTTCGGGGTTAAGGTTGGAGTCAATGCTCTTCTGGGGGTATTTACTTTCGTTACGTGTTCCGTTCGATGGGTCTTGCTGAGCTTTCATCAGCGGTAGAGCCCTTGCCGGGCCAGAAGCTACCGCATCTGATGATTCTTGGGGTAGATATAGGTTGGTAATGTGTTGAGTTAGAGAGCACATGAGAGAATCATTGGATGATTCTGTGGAACTTGTGGTGGCCGTGGAGTAGACCTTGCAGCGATAGGGTTTTGGGTGGTGTCTAGAGCGACAGACACCTGAGCAGTGGACTGTATAGTTGGGTTTCCTTCATTGGGGGCTGAAGATTTTGTTGGCTTGAGGGTAAAATTTGGAATTCGGGGTCCTGCTGAGTTGGTCGAGAGGAACTCTAAGGCTTTCTCCATTTCAGCATTTATAATATTGAGTGGAGCAGTTTGCAAAAGTTGGGGTTCCTGAACTACGTACCAATGTAAAATAGCGTGTATTGGAAAGTTGTTGAAATAAGGTCACGACGCTTTCCCAGATTTAGTCCAAGAGCTGCATTTTCACTTTTAACAGCGTCACTCAGAGGTTCGCTATTGCCCTGTAGGGAAAACACGAACTAGTGAACCAAATTTCTAGTTCAGTACTAGTTCTTTTTCGCCAAAAACGAACCAGTCCGATAGTAACTAGGCACGCACCAGTCCAAAAGCAACAAAATGTGGCACTTTCACTAAACTATTTTACTTCAAATTTTAAACGCAGGGAAGGTAATCATTATGAGAAAAATAATTTAAATCAGCATTTAATCATTATTTTATGAATTACTAGCAGACCCGGCGAACTTCGTCCCGCCCAAAATTTTTATATATCTTATTGAAACTTTTTGGTCCAACATTTTCACTAACAATTCACGTTTACGATTTCCATTGGCACAGTCGTCTGCTAAGATTATGGTTTGGTGGTCATTTGCCGCTTTAAATAACCTAAGGGAAGTGTTATATCCGTGAAGAAGTTCTTGAAATTCTCCTGTTGTGCGGCATTTCATAGCACGGTTATTCGCAAAGCGAAATAAATTTTTTCCTCTTCGTTAAAATCCGTGCAACCATTTAGGAGGATTTCACTCACAAACACACCTACAGAAGAATTAAAAAATACATTCAAAGATAGCTACAGGTCGGTACGTTTGCAGGCCTCACACCCCTTTTTCAAATAGCCAAATTGTCTCCATGAGTATGGGCTTGATTTCAACTACATACATATCTCCATACGAAGTTCCAGTACTGTACCATGAATACTTTCAGAGATATAATATACTATATACTATAATACTATATTATAGTATATAAATACGATTTATATGGGAGGTGCCACGCCCCCCTTTCCAACAGCTGCCCTCTTTCTTCATGAGTATGCGATTTATTTCGTTCATCTCCATACAAAGTTCCAGAACTCTACCAAAAAATTTCCAGAGATATGCGGTATGAAAAATTCGGTTTGTATGGGAGATGTCACAACCCTTTTTACAATAGCTACAATTTTTCTCCAAGGGTATGCGATTGATTTCGTATATCTCCACACCAATTTCCAAAACTCTACCATGCACACTTTCAGAGATATGTAGCATGAGAAATTCGGTTTGTATGGGAAGTGCCACGCCCCCTTTACATATAAATTTTTTTCAGCCTAAGACCATCCTTGGGACACGTGCGGCAGGTGGCAGTTTCATAAAAATCGGTTCAGCCGCTCTCGAGCCTTGCGAAAACTAACAAACGGCTTTCTAAATATATATTATTTGAGATATATTATATATTATAATTATATTTTGACAGTATCCGTTGTTTCTGATTGGCGCAGAAAAATCTTGCCTAGTGACGAATTCGCCCCTTGATGTGGTCGTTACTTAAAGCTATTTATATTCGAAATTGCATGAAAATTGGAAAACAGGAATCTATAAGCTTATCCAGGCAATAAGCTACCTACGTACCGAATTTTAAGCAAATCGGACCATAAATACGATTGCTTCGAACAGACCGGTCCGGTCCCTGGTCCACTTCTCGGACAAAATGGATCATATATGCTAATATATGCAAAAAAGCTACCTACGTACCGAATTTTAAGCAAATCGGACCGTAAATACGATTTTTTCGAATAGATCAGTCCCTGGTCCCCTTCTCGGAAAAAATGGACCATATATCCTAATATATGCTAAAAAACTACTTACGTACCGAATTTTAAGCAAATCGGACCATAAATGCGATTTTTGGAATAGATCGGTCCCTGGTCCACTTCTTGGAAAAAATTCATCACATATGCTAATACATGCTAAAAAGCTACCTGCGCACCGAATTTTAAGCAAATCGGACCGTAATTTCGATTTTTTCGAATAGATCGGTCCCTGGACCACTTCCCGGAAAAAATGGGTCATATATGCTAATATATGCTAAAAAGCTACTTACGTACTAAATTTTAAGCAAATCGGACTATAATAAGATTTTTTCGAATAGACCGGTCCCTGGTCCACATACCCGAAAAAATTTTTTAGCCTAAAACATGGTGGTTACCGAAAGCTATTTGTATACAAAATTTCATGAAAATCGGACCAGCCGTTCGCGAGATTACCTGTTACAAAAAAAGGGACTTCTCTTTACATAATTAGTATAGAAGTATAGATAGATAAGGAATTGAGTTGGAGTTGTGCGTACATATATGTACATACATATGTACTCAAGAATGATAGAATACAAGATTGCGCCGATCAGAGAGGATTTTTGAAAATAACTTTTGTGTGACGTCACACTGGTGCAATTGCGAGAGAGAAATGCCAAAACGTGAGCAAGAATGGAAGACGTAAACAAGTTGCACCAGTGTGACGTCATGCAAACAACGATTCTGTCAAATTCGTTAAGAGAGGAATAGCGGTCCGAGATCGGCGCAACCTTTGTATTCTCTCAATCGTGATATGTACTTATGTACATAAACCTTGCGCGTCTACAAACTTTCAAACACCTGTTCGCATTCTTTAGAAAATGCGGGGTAAGGAGAATAACAAATTGACGTATACATAAATAGACATATGTACCGTGTGTACATTAGGAATGTTAATCCCGGGATCACGGACTTTTTAAGGTCTCGAAAATTTTCGGGATTTGTAATTTGCACTGATAGCAATAATAGAAACTCCTTTTCTTGACCTTGACCTTTTCTTGACCTTGACCTTTTCTTTTATTTAATAATTAATATTTTTTTATACATGTCTAGCTCAGTACACATATAACACCGCGCGATAGTAAATTTTAAACACAAATCTACTATATATTTGTGAAAGTATGTATGTATGTATGTATCTGCCAGATTGCAGTCTAAACGGACGGACAGAATCGAACAAAATTTTGAAAGAGTATTGCCATTACACCTGGGCCTATAATACGGTGAAAAAAATTGGGATCCGACAAGGAGGCATGGCACCTCCCATAGGCGTGAAATTTTTAATCAGCCATAACTTCCAGACCATAAGTCACACGAACTTGAAATTTGGTATGCAGACATACCAATGGCAGGTGCTTATAGGAGGGTATGTAGAAACGAGTTTGTAAAAGGGGGCGTGGCACATCACATATGCATGGAATTTTTTATCAGCTATAACTTCGGAACCATAAGTCACACATCGAACTTGAAATTTGGTATGCGG
>NW_023467803.1:0-6353 GCF_013731165.1 Rhagoletis pomonella
ACGGTCCAATATCTTGTGAACTTAGCAGCAAGTAGCGATGCAGCCACTATTACAGAAGCGCTTAAGGTATTAAACTTTAATGCAAATCTGTAGACAGCGAGGCGACGAATTGCCAAATTGGCGCAAAGGCATCTTAAAAGAGGAAAAAGCTGATTTGACCAAAATATATGTGCGAGAGTGGTAGCATTTTGCTGTGTCGCCCGAAAACCGGACCGTTGCCTATTGGGATATGTTAGGCCTTTCAGAATGCAATAAAAAACATAATTTTAATTTTCAATTGAAGGTATTTGGTCTGAAAAGACTCAATTAATTGTTTTCAATCAGATGGCCGGGCATGGTATGGGATCAAAAACCCAAATTAAGCCCATGCTCATCATGTAAGGCAAACTGTAAATCACAATGGTCGGTCAATAATAGTTTCGGGTTATATTTAAACAATTTTGTGGGTCCGTTAGTACGCATTATGCGTAAGGAACAGTATCTGTTCATATTTCAACAAAATTTGCAAGATGTAGTCGAAAAAATGAGAGTTTCTGCTGAAAAATCACCCAAAACATACTGCATATGTTCGCAAAGACTGGATACAAAATAAAAAATTTGGTAATTTGAAATGACCTCCACAATCCGCGGACATAAATCTCATCGAGAATTTGCGAAATCAACTAGAAGCACAGCTTATTAAGTATCCAAGACCGTATAATCGAGTACATGAGCTGTGAAAACAAACTAAGGATATATGGAGGATATACCTCCAGAAGTTTTACAGAGATAAGAATAAGGTATGCCAAATCGCACCCAGAAATTAAAACAAGCAAAAGGGTACTGAACATTGTGTTAGTAGTTCTTTTTTCTCGTTAAAATTGTTAAAAAGTTCTTAAAAATATATGAGTGCAAAACTGTAACATCTGCCTTAATTGACATATTTGTCTGCCGGTTTTATTATTGTTGTTGGATTGACTTCAAATCATTATGAAAGAGGAAGTACAGGTGTACCAATATTAACATACAACAAAAGTATGAAAGTCATCAGAACTTGGAAACATAGCGGTGGGTGAATTAAAAAGTGTTACACCATGTTACAGTTTTGCTCGTCACTGTACGTACGAGGACAAACAGCTGATTCCGTACGGAAGGTGCGATCAGTATCGCTCTTTCCTTAAGCAAACGACGTTTGGCGAAACTTGACGAAACTTGATGTTAAGCACATTATAGTTTCAGAATAGGATTTATGTGTATTCGCACGTTTGCATACGCTTGCTTATTTATATTATAGTTAGCCCTTTACTCTCTTTTTCTCTCCATTCTCTAGTAGAGTGCGGGCAAACACAAACCGCTTGGAGTATGCGAGATTAAAAAAACCGATCAATAGCAAGAAAAGTAGAATTTGCTTTGCAAGCGACAATTACATCGACTGAAAAATATCCGCAAGCAGTGTACTGTGCTTGTAAGTGCTTGAGTATTTTCATAGAGCTGTTGATTTTTGGTATTTGGGTTCTGCTAAAGCTGGGATCACACGATTTGTACATTTGGCTAAAAATTTGTCAAATTCGTAGACAAATCATGTGAACGCTAAATTTCATTTGTCATTTATCAGAAAAGCCAAATATTTACCTTCTTGTGGCAAATGAAAAACAACCCTGGTGGCCAAATCGTGTGAACGCAATGCTGCTACATAAGCCAAATAAAAAATACGCAAATGACCAAATATCTGATTTGCCACTTGATGACAAATGCCAGTGACAAATATACAAATGTTGTTAAGCGGTATTGCCATTTTGTGCTTGTGAACCTTTGTATTTTCAAATTTTGGTAAAATTTTAATATTTAATATAATATTCGTATCCGAAAACTACCGAAAAATATCACGTTATTTGAAAACAATAATTTTAAAATATTTTCTCAAACTGAACATTGAAAACATGTACATATACGTATTCGACAGTAGCTGAGTGTGCAGAGAAGCGTGCGACTATTTGTAACCTTCATGAGGTTCCAGGTTCTTATGCCGGCAGAAGAACATATTAAATGTATAATTTATTTCTGAGTATAATTAACTATGAAAAAGCATATTTGAAGTTAAGAATGAAAAATTTTAGAAAACCCACCGGAAAAGTATTCGTTTCACAACCCTTCGTGGCACTTTACTATTCACCTTTCTTTCAGTTTTCGGATCTCTTTCCGCAGTTTTTGCACGTAACTTTATTTCTGTTTACCCGGTGAAAAATACGTATTTATGTATGTGATTCAAGATAGGACATTTCGCTGCTTACAACAATGTTTAAATTGATAATTTATCTTAAGAAATGGCAAAGGAATCAGTGATCAGACTTACAAAAAAATTGTAGTAGATTTCAAAAAAATGTGAAAGATCTCAGGTTTTGGATCAAACTTTGTACAAAAATTTAAAAAATCTGCAAGGTTTCTCCTAAATTGCAAACATTTTAATTAGAATCTAAAACAAAATTAATTTTAGTATAATAAAGTGCAAGATTTAAGTTGATAAAAATTGCGTTGGTTTTGGCAATTTTTTTCCTTGACAGTTTCGAACATATTTTGAAAGATTTCTGCAACCTTGCAAAGTGCTGCCAGCTTTTCTTTTTATCACATCACGATGTAGCGAACAAATGTGGCTCGTTCCAGAAATGCTACTTGTGATTTGCCGATTTTGACAATTCTCAAGTAAAAGTAAACAACGCTTTAGAAATTTGAGATGCACTGAAATGCTAATGCTTTCACAAAAATCGCCGGTTTTTATCATTTTCGCTATTAATTCTTTTTATAAATCATATATTTTGCAATTTAACACAATAAAACCATATTTGATGTCGAAAAATTGAATATTGAGAAAATTTACTATTTTACAGTTTATTTTATCCTCCCATTCTGCCTGTTGTTAGTGTTTAGTGTTGGACAATTTTTGCTCTTAAAATTAAGAAAATTATGTTGAGCAAAAATAAAACTACTCAAAAACGCGAATATGTGGTAGATTTCAGACCTTGTGTGGTAGGTGTGTTCAAAAAAGTGGCAGATCTACAACAATGTGGTAGAAGTCCGATCACTGAAAGGAATCTTACAGAGTATATCGATGGCTGAGTGGAAGATCGACCTATCTCGGCAACCAGTTCGAAAACGCCCTATCAAGAACGCCCTACTTCAGAATTTCATTGAAAAACGCCCTATCTCAGCTGCCGTTTCAAAAACGCCCTATATCAGCTTATTTGCAATGTATTTTTGTTTGAGAATAGGGCGTTTTTCAATCAAACTTTGAAGTAGGGCGTTCTTGAAAAATTTTCAGAGACGGGGCGTTTTTGAACTGACTTCCGAGAGAGGTAGATGTTCCACTCAGCCATCGATATGAAAAATTTAAATTTTTAACTTTTTTTCATTTTAAATTACGACTTGTCCGACTATTTTGTTAACTAGTATACATACATAGGGTGCCCATTCTCAAGACAAATTATTGCTATTATTTCAGATTCGTAATCGGCAACCCCAAAAACTCTCGAGTGCCGGGTTTCGAACAAATCCAATCATTTTTTTTTAAAGTTGGTCGCCATTTTGGATCCACCATTTTGAATTTCGAAAAACTGACTTCAGATTCCTAATTAGCAACCCCAGAAACCCTCCGGAAACGTGTTTCAACCCTTGACAATGTTTAAAACGTTCAGTATCAACGTTTTAATTTTAGTACTTTTTTTTTAATTTGATCACCATATTGGATCCGCCATTTTGAATTTAAAAAAATTGACTTCAGATTCGTAATCCGCGACCACACAAACTCTCGAGTGCCGGGTTTCGAACAAATCCAATCATTTTTTTAAAAAATGGACCGCCATTTTGGATGCGCTATTTTGAATTTCGAAAAACTGACTTCAGATTCCTAATTAGCAACCCCAGGAACCCCCTGGTAACCCATCACAATGCGTAAATCGTTCAGTATCAACGTTTTAATTTTACTAGTGTCTTTTCGAGAGCATATTTTCGGGAACTAGACCCATTCTAATTGTCCAAGCCAGGTGTGTAATTAAGGGAAAGTTCCCCAATAATACCAGAGTAATTATGTGTAAAAACCACATTTTTAGCTGCATTTTAACATGTCAAGAAAATAAAAAAATTGAGATCAGCGTTTTTATAAAAAACCGACCAGCGCGACCTCTAAGAAAACTTTTTTTTCAAAATAAAAAAATACGTGTCTCTTTTTTTTATCACAAATAACAATATTCTGATGTAGCGTTTATGAATTTCCAAAAAGAGTGTTTTTATGAACCACTCTACTGATCACTTGCACAGTTGTCACTGGTGATTAATTTGGCAACTAATTTTCTGCTTGGTACATTTTCCCCCGATTTGGCATTTTATACAATTGAATGGTTTTGGATAAGAAAAACCTTTTTAAAATACAAATGAATTATATCGGAATGAATAAGTTATTTTTCTCATAATTATTTGTGATATCACATAGTGACGCATTCAAAAACAGGAGTATCTCATCCAAACACCCATCATTGATCCAAAAAAAATGTAATCGATATAGCTACAGATGTAGCTTTAAAATTATAAAATTTTCATTTCAACAATCAACCTACCAAAACCGAAAACTTCAGCAAAAAAACATTTCAGCATGCTGCATTTAAATCTATTTTGGTATATTTAAAGGAAAATTATGGTACAAACGAAAAATGTCATATGGCAACCATAGTCAGCACACACTAAAGTAAACAAACTGGAGGTTAATAGCAAATTAACGAAAAACAAACTCAACAAACGTTGTGCTTATTAAATTTACTCACTTTTTCGTTGTATACTAGCATTAATAATAAAATTTGCAATAAATAACTCAAAAAGGCTATATTTTCTTTTGTTTATTTACAAACATGTGTTTGTGATCAGCTGATTTTCTTACTTGCAAGTTTTAGCTGGGAAAAATTTTTCCAGCAGAAATTTGCAGCTCTCTTTCACATTTTGCTCTCTCAATTTCCCCTACTTTGCAAGTAAAACCAGTAAAAGTTTTCTAAAGCATAATACGATGTTTCCACGCTTCGTTATTCGCTCTCTAAGTAATTCGCTAAGTAATTCGTGAATTACCCTGTTTCCACGACACACATTAGTTATTCGTTTGGCAGCTCTAGTTCTTGTTCTTGTTTATTATTATTTTTATGTACTGCAAATATCGAAGATGGAGCTAAAATTTAAGTTATCATCAACAATTTAAATTTATATAGCGAATATTTTATTAATATTATTCTATAACTAGAAAAAGTGCCGCTAGTGGGACCAGGCCGGTGAAAACTTCGATATATTTTCGCATGGTAATTCGATCTGAATTTCCTACAAATGAGGTAATTCGCTCTCAAAATTTTGAATGGCGAATTACGTAATTCGGAAGGTAATTGGCAAGGCGAATGACGAATGGGAGAGCGAATTACGAATAAGAGAGCAAATTACGAATCGTGGAAATGCCATATTAGATAGTTTGGCGCGCGAGTACACTCCTTATGTGCTTATGCACACATGTACATATGTATTTTTTTTTTGTTCGTAGGAGAGGGAAATGCTTTATGCACTGGCCGGGGGGCGCTAGTCTCTATACTACCTTCCCCGAGTGTGGGACTCCCACCGAAGCGTGTTGGGCTACCCACTAAAACCCAAACTCCCACCGCCCGCGCAAGAATCCCGCATCTGGCACCGCAATTCTGCATGTCTTCAGATGCAGGAGCCCGCTGCTAGAGCCTTGGGGCTGCTTTTTTGTAGGGGCGTTTCATTCGGGTGTCCTCAGTAGACAACCGTCCTCTCGTTTGCAGCGGAGTACGAATTTCACGTATCTCGCAACTGCTTCCCACTTTTCTGCGCTGGAAATCATTATCCCAACTATGTTGTTCGGAGTTATGTCTCCGTGTCTTTCTTCCAACATTCTGCGCGAAATCAAGAAGTGTTCGCAGGTGAAGAATGTGTGGTACACGTTATCTTCGACGTTTCCACAGTAGTGACAGAACGGTGAGTCCACCCTTCCCATTCTATGAAGATATTCTCGGAAGTAACCATGACCGGTGAGGAATTGCGTCAGGTAGAAATCGACTTCCCCATGTGGTCTGTTCAGCCATGTTTGAAGGTCGGCTATCAGGGAGTGTGTCCATCGACCTTTTGTGCTCGCGTTCCAGTTTTGTTGCCACTGCTGGATCAGTTGCTCGCGCGCCCTTGCCGCGGCAGCTGCTCGACCTATCTCGGCACTGAGATTGTAAATCTCTTTTCGCTCGTAAGCAAGTAGCTCAATTGGCATGACGCCAGAAATAACTAGAACCCCGTCCGCGGACACGGTACGGTATGCAGAAGCAATGCGTAGTGCCCCTCTGCGC
>NW_023467804.1:0-6353 GCF_013731165.1 Rhagoletis pomonella
AACGGATACATAGCACTCTAATTGAACTTTGCCAAAGTTTAGCTGCAGAAAATAATACTGGCTCCCGGTGACGAATTATTCAACGCAGTTCGCCAATACAAATAGGACGATACACTCCACAACAGGATATAAACCCGAAGAGGTTTTTTACAACCGAGACAAATATCCTAATATCAAGGACATACTTGTGGATAAACAAGAGAGACTACTCAGGCACCATAATAAAAAAAGGAAAACCATTATATACAAACCAGGTGATATAATTTATAGTCGAACAGATCGGCGTAATAAACTTGCAACTAAGTACAATAAACATAAAGTAAAAGAAGATCGTGGGGACACAATCCTAACAGCGAGGGGGAAAATCATACACAAGGATAGTATAAGGAAAACTAGCACACCATGCAACGAATAGGCTTCTTAATTTTAGTAATAGTTACTCACGGATTTTGCGATAAAATAACAGATTTGGCTGGTAAAAAATATGTTCTTACTGAACTAGATACTGTGTATACCTATGAGAGTTCATCATTTCTTTACCACGTGTCGAATTTATCCATAATATTAGAACCATATGAACGAATTGTGCGAAGCAAATATGAATCAACTCAAATCGATGAAAAAGATATAATAATTGATAAAATAGAAACTTTGAAATCACAATTAATACCATCCGAGTATCGTGCCAAACGTGGCCTCAATTTTTTAGGTTCCGCATTAAAATTTATAACAGGAATACCAGATCACGATGATCTTGTCGAAATTAAAACAGGAGTGAACCAGCTTATAGAAAATAATAACCAGCAAAGGAAAATAAATTCCCGCTTTGAAAAAATTTTAGCAAAATTAAATACAGAATCAATTTTTGATCAGTCAATACTTACAGAAGTATATAACGAACTAGTAACTATAACAAATACCATTAACTTCGCAAAAACAGGAAATTTCTATTCTGGCACACTTAATTTTAGAGACGTACAGCAGGTAATAAAAAACGAAATATATGACATTCCAATAATAAATGTACTAGAATATTCCGATATACACATATGTACCTTTAATAAAACTATTATTACAATCTATAAATATCCCATAATAACAAATAAATGTAAAATGTACAATTTAACCCCATTAGCCTTTAAATACGGAAAATATCAACTTCATAATAGAATTGCCTTGTGTAATAATAATTTCACCAATTTATCAAAATGCAAAAATTATGTAGGAATACATATTTGTAAAAAAGAACCAAGGGATAATTGTACTATTCCGTTGTTATTAAAACAAAAAGCCCATTGTAATATTATCCAAGAAAATAACTCTCCCTTACAAATATTAGATAATGGTAATATTCTTATCGACAACGAACACACATGGAACGGAATTAGGGTAAATGGCCCACATTTAATCCAATTCAATTCCAATACAACTATTGATAATAAAACTTATATTAACCATAAGCAAGAAATAAAAAATGTAATACATGCTTATCAGAATGAAAGGGTTAATGTACTAAGAATTTTAAACTCTGAATCCGATTATAAATTTACTAATATGCAAGAAATGTATAAATTATTTTTACCAATTGAAGAACATCCTTGGAAATTTACCTTATATTTAATCATGATCATATTTATATTAGCTTTAGTCACTTACTTAATTATAAAATTATATACATGCCGACAAATACAATTAAACACCAGGCGCCAAAGAGAGTTCGAATTAGCTTATCTAACCGAGTTACAACGATTGCAAACCCTAAGCCGTTGAAATGAGGACATTCCATTTTCAACACAGGGGAGAGTTAACGACGCTAACCTAAACACTAGATACATACACATATACATATAATCATTATTCACGAACCAAAATACATACAAACAACTATATGCCCTTTAACCTTGTATGATAACATAATAACAAAGAGAATACGATAGACAAGTATAAACCTGTAAACATCTTTTTAATAACATAAACAATTATATTCGGTGATAAGTAACAAAGCATTATGATAACATAATGCTAAACATGTAAACATCTTTTTATCACCAAACAAACAATAGTTAGAAATAGTATAAATAGATGTAAGTTTAAAAATGGAAAATAGTTCTGGAAATAAAACGAGACTGAAATAAACTCTTGTGTACTTTTAATTCCTAACAAGGACTCATAACTGGGGGCTCAACCGAACCTTAAGCCATTTTTCTATGTAAAAGGAATAGAGAAAACTAAATCCACGGGAAGAAAGACTTCCGGCACTACACGTTGAAAAAAGTGCTAAAAGAATCAACGAAAATCAAGTATAGATCCTGAAAAAAACGGAATAATACTGATAACATAAACCGAAATCAACGGAAATCAAGTGAAAAAAACACAATCAAGTGTGCAAATAATAAAAAAACTCTGAAAATTTTAAACAAAAAAGTGAAGTGAAAAACCTGGATACCTTACGGAGACTCCGGAGAGGAAAAAAGCAAAAATCCTACGACGACTACAGAAATCTAAATAAATTTACAATGGAGCAACAACTGGCCCAACTAAATGCCCAGTTCACCACACTGATGAACGAGATGCAGCGACAAACAACGGAATTCACGGAGAGAATTGCCGCACTAGAGCAACAAAACGCTCCGGAAGAATTAGTTTTATACGAAGAAGTAAAACTAAATATTACTGACACCAAGGATATCGACCTGGAGCTATTCAAATCCCTACCAAAATTTGACGGGGACAAAGTACAATACCGATCATGGAGATCACAAGTGTGGGCATTCATGGAAGCTATAAAGATCTTCCAAAATCACCCTAAATATTATAGTGCCCTGGGAATAATGCGGACAAAAATTACAGGACCCGCTGCTGACGTCCTTACGAACCACAACACCAAATTGAATTTTTATTCAATCATTAACAGATTGGATTACACATATGCAGACCAACGCCCACTATATGTGCTTCTTGATGAAATGAAGCGAATCACACAAGATAGAAAATCCCTTGCAGAATTCCACAGTGAGGTTTCAAAGGCACTCAATTTAGCCCTATCAAAAATTGAGATGTCCAATAATGACAAAGGGATGATAGCATACGCTAACCAAGAGGCAGTGAGGACGTTTATTCTTGGGTTAAACTCCAAATATACAAGCGGCACATTGTACAGCCATAACCCAGAGAATTTGGAATCGGCATATGCGATAGCCTGTACCATTCTCCATGACAATGAGAATGCGGAATTCGAGACACGGCCCAGACTAGGAAGTAACAGCAGACAGCATCAACACAGCACAAACCGAAACACCTACTCACAACATAAAGAGGAAAGATATTCCAAGCCAAACGTAAGGATGCAGAATCACAACTACCAGGCAAGGAGTTTTAACCAACAACAACCACCACAGCGACAACAACAACCCACACCTACTCCAATGGACATAGACCAATCCAGACAATTCATGCAGACAACCAAGTACAATAATGCCGTAAGTCAAAATCCTTTTAAATCAAACCATGTATATAAAAGAGATAGGGCATCTAGCTACAATAACGCCACTTCTCCGCCAGATAGGAAGTTCCAAAGAATTAACCAATTAAATAGAGAAGATCTAGAGTCAGTGGATGTACCTAATTATGAAGAACAATTTGAAACAGGCAGTACTTTTTTAGGCGAATAAACGGGTTGCCTTGCTTAGAAACAAAATGCGGCCTAACCGGCACACCCGTTACCTTATTAATTGACACAGGCTCCACTAATAAATACATTAATATAAATTGTAATATAGGAAAATCTATTAAATTAAAACCATTTAAAACCAAAACCTTACATGGTTATTCAATTGTAAATTCTAAAAAAGTTATAACGATGTACGGGCATCATTTAACGTTCTGTGAAATAAGGGAACTAAACGACTTTGACATGATACTCGGAGAACAGGGATTACGCCAAATGAAGGCAGAAGTTAGGTTATTTGACTATAGCTTGAAGTATCAGAAGAAGAAGATCCTGGCAGTAGAACCAAGGATTAATTATACAATAAATAACGAAAAATTTAAAGACCAGGTGGAAGAGCTAATGAATAGAAATAATAATACAAATGGTAAATTACCTTTTACAACCACAATACAAGCAGCTATCAAGACCGAATCGGAAGACCCTATATGGACAAAACAATACCCATATCCCATGTCCGATCACGACTTTGTCAAGAAAGAAATTGAGAAACTCTTAAACGACGGTATAATACAACCAAGCAAAAGCCCATATAATTCACTTATATGGACTGTACCAAAAAAGGGCACCGATGACCAAGGCAAGCCCAAACGGAGAATGGTTGTTGACTTCCAAAAGATAAATTCTCATACGATTACTGACAGATATCCAATTCCAGATATTAATATGACAATACAAAACCTCGGAAAAGCCAAGATTTTTTCCACAATAGATTTAGAATCAGGGTTTCACCAGATTTTAATTAAAGAACCTGATCGAGGAAAGACAGCATTCTCTGTCAACGGCGCAAAGTATGAATTTATCAGAATGCCATTCGGGTTAAAGAATGCACCCTCCATATTTCAACGATGCGTTGACGACATCCTTAGAGAGTATATCGGAAAGTTCGCGTATGTTTATATTGATGACGTACTAATTTATTCATCTACACCAGAAGAACATATGGAACACATCCGGATTATAATTAACGCACTCCATAATGCTAACATGAAAATTTCTGACGAAAAGTCAAATTTTTTCCAAGATTCAGTTGAATACCTTGGACACATTATAAAACATAATAGAATTACGGTAGACCCAAAAAAAATCTAAACTATAAAGAAATACCCAAAACCAAAAAATTTGAAAGAATTGAGATCTTTCCTAGGACTTGCTAGTTACTACAGGAAGTTTATAAAGGATTTTGCTAAAATCACGAAACCTTTAACGATTAATTTGAGAGGAGAATTAGGAATGGTATCAAAAAATCAAAGTGCTAAAATACCAATACAATTAGATACAGCAGCCGAAGAAGCCTTGGAAAAAATAAAAAACGCTCTACAAGAGCAAGTTGAACTTTTCCAGCCTGATTTCTCTAAACCATTTAGTCTAACAACCGATGCTAGTAATTTCGCTATCGGGGCAGTTCTGTCACAAAATCGTCACCCGATCGCATTCATTTCACGCACTCTAAGTGAAACAGAACAAAACTATAGTACCAATGAAAAAGAACTACTAGCAATCGTTTGGTCCTTGCAAAAACTTAGAAATTATTTGTATGGTGTGGCAAACTTGACAATTTACACGGACCACCAATCGCTAATATTTTCAATTTCCGAAAAAAATCCGAATGCGAAATTAAAGCGTTGGAAAAACCTAATTGAAGAATACGGTGCCAAACTTGTATATAAACCTGGACACCAGAATGTCGTTGCAGATGCGCTTTCGCGTCAACAAATAAATACTTCAACGAATTGTTCCGACCATTCGCAACAAAGTTCCCCTGTAGAAATTATGAAGAAAGTTAAACAACCACTCAACGCTTTCAGAAATCAAATAATTGTGTTACAAGATAATGAAAGGAATGAAGTCCTCAGTCAAACAATATTTCCTGGTCGGTTTAGACATACAATATTTTATAGAGAAACCCCGGACTTACTATCTAAACTTAAAGATGTAGTTAATCCAAAAGTTACTAATGCGATAAAGATAGATGAGGAAATACTGTTTCACCTAAAACAAGAAATTAGCTCCGCCTTCCCAAATTATAATCTAGTGCTAGCCCAAAATAAGTTAAACGACGTAACTTCTCCAAACGAACAAAGAGAAATTGTCACACAAACACATAAACGTGCACATAGGAACTACAAAAATAACACGCAAGAAATATTGTTGATTCATTACTGGCCCAATATTAAAGAAATGTGCCGTAAACTAGTCATAGGCTGTGAAATATGTCTACAGCACAAATACGAAAGGCAACCAAATAAACAACCTGTTGGAAAAACTCCAATACCAACAAAAGTAGGAGAGTACATACAGATGGATATTTTCCATATTATTAATAAACAATACCTTAGTTCTACAGATAGATATTCCAAATACTGCTTCTTACGAAAATTGGACACAAAGACAAACTGCCACGAATACATAGAAGAAGTACTCACACAAGTCTACCCAAATGCCAAGTACCTCATGACTGATAACGAAAGTATATTTAAGAGCAACATAACGAAATTCTTGTACAGCCGGCTACAAATAACACACTCAGTTACGCCTGTACATCATTCAACATCAAACGCTCAAGTTGAACGGATACATAGCACTCTAATTGAACTTTGCCAAAGTTTAGCTGCAGAAAATAATA
>NW_023467805.1:0-6352 GCF_013731165.1 Rhagoletis pomonella
GCGTTTTTTTACAATTTCAAATATACAATTCAATTTTACATATCTTTTAATTCAAATTATATATGTATATAAAATAGTTGTTGTGGGGCCCAGGGCCACAGGATCCGGGGTCCTCACACTCCCTCCTTACTCCCGGCAGCAAGACCTACGGTCACCTGGCCAGTCTTGGTAATTCGTACTCTGTACGCCTGGCCGTTTACGATGCGTCTGAATGACTGCCGCTTCTGTTGCTGATGGTTTACGTGCGACTCAATTTCCGCCACCAACTCTTCCGGCAACACACCTACGCCCGGATGGACCTGCCACTCCGATGGCACACTCGGCTCAGCCTCTTCTTGCCTACGCCATTAAGTCGGCATCTGCTGCCACACTGAAATCCGCTTCCGCCGACGCCTCCTCCACAAAATCCCTTTGTCCACCGCTCGCCAACGTACACGCCTCGATCGCGCCCTCACTAAGGCACAGCTGTTGCGGCGGTGGATGTGGCTCTTCCGATGCCATCGGGTCATATAGCCTGATGCACATATCGATATGGCGCGCATACTCTACGTACCCGTTACCGAGGTGTCTGGCGTCTTGTGTAGCGATGGAGAATTCGCCCTGCCTTTTGGCATACTCCTCTTCCTCGTGGGACGAAGTGTTATGGGTGTTGGCGCCCGCTCTACTTCGCCCTCGCACTCACTGTTCGGCTCGCTGTCATCAGATAGTACGCTTAAGTTTGAGGGTTCGTCCTCCATCTCCTCCTCTTCGCTAGTCAAAATTGGCGTATTGCTTGCAAAGTACTCTGCACCCCAATAGGCTGCCATCTCCGCATCACTATTTTGGGGCAGTACGAACGGCTGCGTACTTTCGAGGCTTTCGATGTACTCGACGCCGACTCTTTGTTGTTGTTGCCTGCCGCTGTTGCTGTCGCCCTCTCTGGAGTCACTTGGCTGGCCAGGGTCGTCGTGCTCGCCTCTGGTGCTGTTGTGGCTCGAATTACTCGACTGGTCTCCACCGCTGCTGTCACTTCTACTATAGCACCGAATTTCGTGCTCTGTTAGGCGCTTTATACGTATGCGCAAAACGCCGCCCTCCACTTGTTCGGCTACAAAATTTGCCTGTTGCTGCTGCTGTTGCTCCATCTTTTCGCGGACTTGTGCCTTGGCGCCCGCGGCGCATCCTTTTTATTACCGACAGTGGCCATTGCACGACCAACTGTATTTTCCTAGTTTTCCGGCACTTTTCCAGCAAAATTTCGGTAATTTTCCTGCCGTTTCACTTTCACATTGCATATTTTGTTTTTTTATTTGTTTATTTGTCATCCTCGCACAGCTGTGATTTGGTGTCGGGGTTGCTGACTATCCAAAAGTGAGTTTTGTAGCGTTCCTGTGAACTGGAGTAGATTTCGGGTTGCCATTGCGGTATTACTCCTTTTCTTATTACGACTATTAGAATTAGTATTATTTTGTTGTTATTAATATTTCTAGCTATTATTAATATTTATAACTATAATTATTATTTATAATTATTATTACCATTGCTGTTGTTATCATTAATTTTAATATTATAATGACAATTATTATTTTTTTTTTTACTTTTATAATTTTTCTTTTGTGTTTCGTGCCATCTACATCTTTCATTGTTTTCCCTTGGAGCCTTTATTTTTTGTTTTTTCTTCTTCTTCTTATTCTTCTTATTATTATTATTCTTCTTCTTCATCTGATTTAGGATTCTTCGGCTACCTTCTCATCTTTCAGGGTCTCCGCTGTCATGGCAGTTGCTCCCCTACTGGCAATTGCCGAGTTCACACACTTCAGTCTCTGCTGAAATTTACCTATTCGCCGCTGTGCGCCGAATTAGGCTCAGACGATGCCACGGGAGAATTTTCACCTTTCGCGTTGTTCTCATAAAATGTTTTGAGATCACTCACGTGCGCTGTCCTCCTTTTCCCTTTGTGCACCTTGTCGAGTTCGACGATCACAGGCGAAATAAAATTTAGTACGCGATGTGGTCCGCCGTATTTCGGTGCAAGCTTAGCCGCGAAATTGTCCATGGCTTTAGACAAGAAGTGTTCTCTCAGCAGAACTCTGTCTCCCACGACCGGTTGCCACGATCTTCTTCGCAGATTGTAGTGTCTCGCTTGCTCTGTCGTTTCCTTTTGTTGGTTTCGTCGCACTAACTCAAACACCTCTTTCATTCTCGCCGCTTTTACTTCCGGTGTGGTAGTATCTTCGCCGGTTCCTAACGTATTTTCGTCGTACAATGCGTTCGGTAACCTTGGTTCTCGCCCCTGGATGACAAACGCCGGGCTGTAACCCGTTGCCTCGCACACGCTCGTGTTGAGGGCCAAAGTCATTTCTGGCAACAGATCATCCCAGCTCTTCTGGTCTCTGCCTGCAAACTGCGCCAGTAGTCGCTTGACGTTACGGTTCGCTCTTTCCGTCGGATTTTGCTGCGGTGTGTACGGAGCAGTGAATTGGTGCCTTACTCCCATCTCCTCCAGGAATTGCTTAAATTTCGCGCTGGTAAATTGCGTTCCATTATCCGAGATCAGGATTTTTGGAATGCCGAACTTGCCGATAACCCGCTCTCTCACTGCTCGAATTATTCCCTCCGTTGTTGCCTTCCGCATTGGTACAATCTCGACCCATCTTGAGAAACGATCTAGTATTACCAGCGCCATAGTGTTTCCATGATTGGATCGCGGAAGAGGTCCTACGAAATCAACACTCACTGTCGACCAGGGTTCTTCGGCTAGCTGCGTCAGCATCTTTCCGGCTGCTTGCTGCTGGCTTGGTTTGTAAAGCTGGCACGTTTCACACTGTCGCACGTACTGCCTCACGTCACGGAACATGCCCGGCTAATAGTACCACGCTGTCGCCCGCGCTATCGTTTTTCGGATGCCCATATGGCCTGCACTGGGAACATCGTGAATTTCCCGTAACACCCTCTGTCTTTGCTCTGCCGGCACGCATAGTTTCCATGGCAACACGTCTTCACCGTCAATTTGTCCTGATATTCGCCTGTACAGCTCACCATTTTCGATGACAAAGTCCGAAAACTTCTGTGGAGACCTCTCCACCTCCGCCATCTTGTCTTTCAGCCACTTGCACTGTACCGCTATTCCTCCCGCCGTCATCGAACCAAGCAATGTTTCCTGGGGCTGTCTTGACAGCGCGTCTGCTACCACATTCAGCTTACCCTTGCGATACTGCACATCGAAGGAGTACTGCTGCAGTTCCAGCGCCCACCTTGCAATCCGACCGGATGGACTCTCTATCTTACTCAGCCATTTTAGCGCTAAGTGGTCGGTGATGACGGTAAACGTATATCCTTCTAGGTAGGGTCTCATATTTCTGATCGCCCACACTATGGCCAGGCACTCTTTCTCCGTTGGTGAATAATTAAGTTCGGCCTTGTTGAGCCGGCGACTCGCATATGCGATTACGCGTTCTTTTCCTTCAATCTCTTGGGTGAGAACAGCTCCCAGCCCGTAGTCGCTCGCGTCTGTTTGCAGAGTGAACTTCTGCGTAAAGTCGGGGCAAGCCAACACTGGTGCCTCGGTTAACGCGTTCTTCAGCGCCTCGAACGCTGTCTGTTGCTCGTCGTTCCATTTCCACTTGTGGCCCTTCTTTAGCATGGACGTCAGCGCATGCGCCACTTTGGAAAAGTCGGGGACAAATTTTCGGTACCATGAAGCTATCCCTAGGAACCTGCGTAACTCCCTTATATTTGTCGGTGGTGTCAGCTCTTTGATAGCCGCGACCTTCTCAGGATCGGTGTGAATGCCCTTCTCGTTGACGACGTGACCCAGATACTTCAACTGCTTCTTGAAAAACTCGCATTTTTCTGGGTTGATCCTAAGATTCGCCTGCCTAAGCCGTCGGAAGACCTGCGAAAGATGTTGGACGTGCTCTTGCAGGGTTGCGCTGATGACAATAATGTCATCCAGGTAGGCAAACGCATACGGCTCTAGCTCTGGACCGATAACTTGGTCTAACGCACGCTGGAACGTCGCGGGGGCGGAGTGGAGCCCAAACGGCATTACTCGCCATTGAAAAAGGCCACGCCCTGGCACTAAAAAGCAGTGTACTGCTTGCTCTGCTCTTCCATCGGGATTTGCCAGTAACTGTTTTTCAGGTCAAGGCTGCTAATGTAACGCGCGCTCCGTAGTCGGTCATGGATATGTTGGACCTTCGGTAGGGGGTACGCGTCGGGCACTGAACGCTCGTTCAGCTGTCGGTAGTCGACGCAGAGTCTCCACTTGCCGGTCTTCTTCTTCGCCAACACTACCGGGGCACTGTGCGGGCTGTGTGAGGGTTCAATACACCCTTTCTCGATAAGGTCGTCGATTTCCGCGTTGATGATTTCCTGCATCTTCGGGTTCTTCGGGCAATACCTCTGCTTGATCGGCCGGTCATCCTTCATGACGATCCGGTGAGCGGCAATATTTGAAACTCCGGACATCTTCTCAAATTTGCGTAACTCTGACTTTAAGAACTCTCTCGTTTCGTCGGTTGTCGCGGCTTCTGTAGGCATGGGGTTTTTGATTTGGGCTCATCGCATTTACCTGACCTCTCTGCACCTCCCTCGCGTATTGCCGTGAACGTTTCTAGTTTTTGTGCGCAGCTCTCTTCTCGGAGTGTCACGTCTAAGTCTCCGCAACATAATCGGACCCCCGCTTTTGCCAGGTAATCGGTTCCAAGCACCACATCATCCATCAAACCAGGCAGTACCAAAAGATCGCTTTCATGCACCTGATTCGCTAACTCCACTCGTGCCGTTATAGCCTTCAGTACCGTTTTGGATCTCCCATCACCCATTACCACACGCGTGTTCACCTTCTAGCCTCTCCCACATCCAGTCTCTTAACCATGGCTTCGCTCAAGAAACTCCTTGTTGCGCCTGTATCAACTGCAGCTACTACGTCGACCCCATTTACTCTGATCGCCGCCATAATTCTGCCATCCGACTGCCTTAGTACACTATTTAGTTTGGGCGAGGCTGTTCTACCTGACGCCCCACTCCTCGCCGCAAATGGGACCTCAACCCGTTTCCCAATGCACTACGGCAGCACTCTCGAGTCAGGACATTGCATCGACCACAGGTCCACCAAAACTCTCTCCGTGCAGCTCTACACTCCCTCGCAAAATGGCCATCTCCCCCGCAATGTCTACACGCAGTCCACGGATTAACGTACTCCGACTGTAGTGTTGCTACACCGCTGTGTGGTTCAGGTCGGCGCTGTGTTCTCTCTGCTCTGGCCGTCTCGTCACTCCTAGGCAGCTCGCGCATGTGCTGATATCTCTCCGTAACCCGTGGAGTTGTTCGCGCTGCGGCTCTCTGTGACTCTCTCACCGGGGGGATATTTTCCATGTCTTCCGCCAAACTCACTAGCTCTTCTAGGGTGGTGAACTCGGATCGGTTGACGTACCATTGGAACTCGCTTCTGGAGTTCCTGTAGATACGCGTCAGCTTCTGCTCTGAGGTGTAGTTCGCGTGTCGCATCAGACTCTGAAGGGCCAACACATAGTCTTTAAACTTCTCATTTTGTTGTTGGACGCGACGACGGATCTCATCGTCTAAGGTTTCGTGGTAGCGAGAGTTTAAGAAGAACCTTAGAAAGTCTCTCTTGAAGTCCTCCCATTGTCGCCAATTCCGGTTATTACTGCGGAACCATGTCAACGCCTTCTCCTTAAGTAGTTCTGGCATCGCTCGCGGTAACAAGTCACGCTCGCCGTCGTATTTGAAACCCCTCTTACGGAATCGGTCCATGATGGTTGCCAGCGATGTCGTAGGATACGTTGCGTATGGCTGTGGTGTCTTAAACGCGTCAACGGACATTGGTGACTGCATGACACTGGCTCCCTGGCTTTCACTTGGTGTTGCTGCGGTAACATTCAGCGCAGGCTTCGAGTGTTTCGCTTCTAGCTCTTCGAACCGCGTTTGGTAGTCTTCGTTGTTACTTTCTTCTTGTATAAATGAAGAGAGACGTCTTCGCAGCTCTTCGACTGTTTCTGTCTCTCGAGGCCGAACTCTGCCATATAGGTCAGCAGCTCCTCTCGGTTGAGGTAATGTATCCACTTTCTCTTCACCATTGTTTTTTTTCACACTGTTTCTTCACTGGACCGCCTACTAGTAATTCTTCGGGTGGTCACTTATTGCTTCTTAAATTTGGGTCTTTCGGGTAGTCGCTGAACTCAGTGTCTCTATCACTTGTGTTCTCTCTCTTATTTTTTTTCACTTCACTTTTTTTTCACGGCACTCTCCTTTATGTTTCGTTTCCTTTAGAGTCCCTGCTCGGGCGCCATTTGTAACGGACCTTCCTGAGTGCTGGGCGTAGCTCTCGGTTGTCCAGGGTCCTGTAAGG
>NW_023467806.1:0-5708 GCF_013731165.1 Rhagoletis pomonella
CTATAACCAAATCTTGGTTATTATAACTAAACCTTTTTCTGAGTGTAGAATAAAAAGAAAAAATTGCATGCAAAAAATGGCAACTTAGCTTGCGTGACAAATGAAAATGACGCGATTTATGCGAACGCGCGAAAAACATAAACAAAGCCGAACAACGCAAGAAAGCGCAGTGAAAAGAAAAATACGGCAATAACAAAAAAAAATATATCAAATGACAAATTGCCGAACAAGTGAAACGAAGAACAGCTTGTCGCCATTAAGAAAAGTGAGAATCGAAACCGAGTTTATGTGATGCATCAGACACACTGTCCCGCGTTTGGCGATTATATCTGTGGTCATAAGCAATAACCGCCTAAGTCAAAAAACCAGAATTCGGGAAAATCCGTGCTAAACATTTGGATTGTAATGTTAACCTTATGGGGAAACCAAAATATATTCGTCTATAACTTTTTAAATAGTCCAGCTAGTGAGATAGAGATTTCACATACACATGGAATAGTAGTTGCAAAATACGATAGCATATATAACTCCATTTTTTCTTAAGTCGACTTAGGGGTTATTGCTTATGACCACATCTATTTACATTTGCTTTGAGCTTGTGCTTTCGGGCTTTTGTTGATTAGGTGCAACATTGCCTGCACTGCCACAGGCACTGCCACTTCGGAGGTGAACAGGCTTCAAACAAGTTAATAAGTTATGACTGTGTAAGCGCAGTGTAAAAAGTGTGTTCGATATATGGACCCCATACTCATGTAAGTGCTTGTATTGCTGTATCGCTTGACAGCCGAGTGACATAAACAAACGTACTAACGGGTGATTTTTTTGAGGTTAGGATTTTCATGCATTAGTATTTGACAGATCACGTGGGATTTCAGACATGGTGTCAAAGAGAAAGATGCTCAGTATGCTTTGAAATTTCATCATGAATAGACTTACTAACGAGCAACGCTTGCAAATCATTGAATTTTATTACCAAAATCAGTGTTCGGTTCGAAATGTGTTTCGCGCTTTACGTCCGATTTATGGTCTACATAATCGACCAAGTGAGCAAACAATTAATGCGATTGTGACCAAGTTTCGCACTCAGTTTACTTTATTGGACATTAAACCAACCACACGAATGCGTACAGTGCGTACAGAAGAGAATATTGCGTCTGTTTCTGAGAGTGTTGCTGAAGACCGTGAAGATCTTGGTGTAAAACCGTATAAAATACAGCTCGTGCAAGAACTGAAGCCGAACGATCTGCCACAACGTCGAATTTTCAGTGAATGGGCCCTAGAAAAGTTGGCAGAAAATCCGCTTTTTTATCGACAAATTTTGTTCAGCGATGAGGCTCATTTCTGGTTGAATGGCTTCGTAAATAAGCAAAATTGCCGCATTTGGAGTGAAGAGCAACCAGAAGCCGTTCAAGAACTGCCCATGCATCCCGAAAAATGCACTGTTTGGTGTGGTTTGTACGCTGGTGGAATCATTGGACCGTATTTTTTCAAAGATGCTGTTGGACGCAACGTTACGGTGAATGGCGATCGCTATCGTTCGATGCTAACAAACTTTTTGTTGCCAAAAATGGAAGAACTGAACTTGGTTGACATGTGGTTTCAACAAGATGGCGCTACATGCCACACAGCTCGCGATTCTATGGCCATTTTGAGGGAAAACTTCGGAGAACAATTCATCTCAAGAAATGGACCGGTAAGTTGGCCACCAAGAACATGCGATTTGACGCCTTTAGACTATTTTTTGTGGGGCTACGTCAAGTCTAAAGTCTACAGAAATAAGCCAGCAACTATTCCAGCTTTGGAAGACAACATTTCCGAAGAAATTCGGGCTATTCCGGCCGAAATGCTCGAAAAAGTTGCCCAAAATTGGACTTTCCGAATGGACCACCTAAGACGCAGCCGCGGTCAACATTTAAATGAAATTATCTTCAAAAAGTAAATGTCATGGACCAATCTAACGTTTCAAATAAAGAACCGATGAGATTTTGCAAATTTTATGCGTTTTTTTTTAAAAAAAAAGTTATCAAGCTCTTAAAAAATCACCCGTTACATACATGCATACTTACTTTCAAATTGAAGCTGACAGTCAGCCAGCTGAGTCGTCAGCTGACACTAATGAATTCACGATGAGTGATGTAAGCGACGACACAATGCTGTAACGAAAAGGTGGAACTACAGTGGCGCGAAAACCCAAAAGTTCTAAAGCTGGCAGAGCTGTTGTGTCGATTCTCAGCTGAATCAGTAAAAATTTTGACAAACAGCCATGTCAACAGTTGCCGTACATGTTCAAGAGACTGTGTAACATCCAGTAAAGTCCGATGGGTGTTCAATGCACACAAAGGATTTGCTTTTGACAGGCTTAACTTAAAACCTAGACGTGCTATAAGTATTGCTGTTTTAAAACTTAAGTTACCAACACGAAAAGTAACTGATAAGCTATAAGGTTCTATACCAGGTGTTGAAACCACTGCCCTGCAAAAGCAAGCGGCGTGATATATTTAGTGCCACCGCATGAATCCCATTCGGACAATGTCCTGTCAATACACCCTCCAGAATTTAAAGTTGCGGTTTTGTGAGGCTAAGGAGAGCCCTAAACCGCCTTCGGTCCATCCCCAGCCAGACACACAAGTGCTATACCATAAGTCCTCTTTTCGTGTAACGGTCGCTGAGCTGATACGAGGCCCATCTATAATCATAGCTACTCACACCCCCCCCTTTTCTCAAAAAGGTTGACTCGAGGGTGCCTTTCTTGGCCAGCAAATCTGGCCTCCTGCTCTAGCTTCCTGCGCTATCACTGTGATCAGGGTAGACATTTACCTTCTCCACTGGCGCGCCGTCGTCGTCAGCAGCTGTCGACCGCGGCCTTAAAGAAGCACCTTCTGTCCGCAAAATACTACAGTGATCTGGAGGTTCAAATTTAAGGTTGATGGCGAGTTCCTGCATAAGACCTGACTTTCAGTTCCCCCGTGCAGTCAAGAAGAGATGTTAGTGGAGAAAGAGCTAATTGCTGCCAGTCTAGACCGTGGCATCGACACCCCCAAGAATATTAGAGTGGCCAAGTTCCAAGTTAGTTGAGCGCGCGATGTATGCAGCCTTATCAACAATGCCCACAGGCGCCATGTTAAGCATGATGTTAAAAGAAAGGGCGGGAGTGGTACTAAGCGCCCAAGCGTTTGACTCTAATGCAAACCGGTAGGCGAATGTCTCCAATTCTGTATCATACACTTCTTCAAACTTATTAGTCCACTGTTCGCGGACTACTTAAACCAGCAGCCTTGGATCAGACCATAGAGGATATCCAAAAATGTACACCTCACTAAAAGTGCATCGTCATCGGTATGGAAAATCAGCAGTTTTGCTAAAGGGTCATTTACGGCCATACACCAAAGAATGGCTGAGAGAACACCACCCTCGACCGCCTATGGGTGCTGATTACTGAAGTGTACCGAAAAACTCGATATGTGCGCAGGCAGTGGCGGATTTGCAGCCTTGCCCGCTCTAGGCCCTATAGTACCAGCTGCCCCTTTTTCAGCTCCCATTATTCAGTTAATACTTATAAATTATATCTTTTGCCGACTTTTATCGAAATATATTATCGATAAAATAACACCAATCTCTGTATTGCTTACTGCTAACCAGAAGTGCAACTGACGCAAAAAAATACTTATCGTCCACTTAAAAATTCTACGAAATCTGGAAAATATCGACCAATAACTTTTTTTGGTTATTTTATTAAACAACTCTAGTTTTGTTCTATTTTTTAGTAATTTCAATAGAAATTATAATTTTTTGTTAAGTAAAAAACTTCAACTGGAGTTATTGTAGACAAATAAAATGAATCAAAAAACAGATTGGTGATTTTTTTTAAATATTCAAAATGTTTTAAATTTTTTTGCTGTTTTACCTATCCATTTAAATATACTTTTTATACCCGAGCGCACTTGTGCACAAGGGTATTATAACTTTGTTCACATAACGGTTGTTTGTTACAGGCAAAACGAATCGAGATAGATATAGACAAATGTATACATAAATGATCAGAATGAAAAGAGAAATCAATTAAGCGGTGACTGTCTGTCCGAACGTCCGTCCGTCTGTCCGTCCGTCTGTGCACACGATAACTCAAATAAAAATTGAGATATCTTAACGAAACTTGGTACGTGCACTTCTTTCGGGCGTAGGACGCATGGTATTGAAAATGGGCGAAATCGGACAATAACCACGCCTACATCCCATATAACGGTAATTTTCAGAAATACGAAAACTGCGATATTTTAGTAACTACTGAAGATAATTCACTCAAAATTGATATTTACAATAATTTTTAGACGAAAAATAAGAATATTATAAACTTTTGGAAAATGGGCGTAGCCACGCCCATATGGTAGCCGCTGCACCAATTTCTTCCAAACTTGACACAATTGTTAGCCTTGCTACATCATACCAAATGGCCAAAAATTTTTAAAATCGGACAATAACCACGCCCACATCCCATATAACGGTATTTGAGAGAATTGCGAAATCTTCGATAAATCGGTAAATATTAAAGCTAATTTATTCAAAATGATGCTTGCAACAATTCTTTACCAAGAAATACATTTATGATAAAATTTTGGAAAATGGGCGTGGCACCGCCCACTTATGATCATATATATGTATCTCGGTAACCGTTCTACCAATTTGTATCAAACTCGGTATGGTTATTGTGCTTGCCACATAAAAGCAAAACGTTGAAAATTATTGAAATCGGACTAAAATTGAGGCCGCTTTTCATATAACGGTAAATTTCAGAAATGCTTGAAAAATGCTTGCTTACTTGTTTCTACAAATTTTGGTATTAATTTACGAAAGTGGCAACCCTGCTGCTAACATTTGTGGTTTTATTACAAGCATGCACAGAGTTCTGCCAGCGCTGGACATAGCTGTTTTAAACATTGTCGTTGATACGAACGATAATATTGCTTTTGACTGCTCTTCCACTTAAATCCGTCAAAATGTATGTGAAATGGCATTTAGTTCATTACAATTCTGATCGCAGCCCAACATACTTAACCCTGCTTTGATAATCTACATAAATACGTCTGCCTTTCAACATTTTCGCGCTCTCTCTCGGCTCCTTTAGCTCCACGAAAGTGGAGAAATTCTTCTGAAAAATTGTCTTCTAAGTAGATAGGAAAATCATTTGTAATACTTTAGCATTTTCTTCGGCTTTAGACGTGCTTAATTTCGTCAGGTTAGCAATAAAATACAATTCAATATAAAGTTTCTTAGACCTGGATGTTTTCAAAAGTTTTTATGCGATAAATGTCGCTATATTGAGTTTACACGTATTTACTTTGGGTCGTACGTGTCTTTTTACTACCTGTGTGTTTTTGCCGCCCTAGGCCCGGGCGTATAGCCACTGTGCGTAGAGATGTGTGGAATATCGAAATACGGAAAATCGGGGAACAAGGCAAATGGGATATTGAACATTGGTTGGACATATCAATGCTCAAATGCCAGTTCAACAAAAATATGTGATCATAATTGAAAGGATTCAGATAAGAAACGCGCGAAAATTGGTTGAAATTCGCATCATCCGATATTGGACAATAATTACGGTGACCATTCGTACCGATTTTGGTGTTGCAGAAAGGTGTTCTCTGCAAAAGGGGTTCAGAACCCCTTCTTTGGCAACACAGAAAGGAGAATTCTACTGCCTGAGGGTT
>NW_023467806.1:5718-6352 GCF_013731165.1 Rhagoletis pomonella
GCCCCCCTTCTTTGGCAACACAGAAAGGAGAATTCTACTGCCTGAGGATTATAATCCCTAAGTGCGGCCGAAGGCCGCCTACGCAGAAAGGTGTTCTCTGCAAAAGGTGTTCAGCCCCCCTTCTTTGGCAACACAGAAAGGAGAATTCTACTGCCTGAGGGTTATAATCCCTAAGTGCGGCCGAAGGCCGCTTACGTAGAAAGGAATTCTACGCAAAAATACATTTGTTAAAAAGAACATTTTTTTTTATAAAAACTTTTTTTTTCTATTTTTAATTAACTTTTTATTCTTTATTCAAAATCCCCCCATATCTAATTTGACATAATTTCTTTTATTAAAAAATCCCACGGTTTCTGTTAGTTGGGTCATATTCCACTTCAAACTGCTCAGTTTGCCTAAGAAAAATCCGTTTTTCCCCCTTTTTCAAACGGTTCCCTAGGTGCCTGTGGGAGGAGTCCAAGGGAGGGGTTCCCCTTTTTAGAAAGCGGCGACTGTCTCCTTTCTATTGGGGGGTGTTTTGGGGGCACCGCCCCCTCCCCCTCCGTCCCCCACCCAAAAAACGGTGTGAGTGGTACTAAACATTTCCCGGTAACAATGTTAGGTAACAAAATTTGCTGGTTACAAAATATCCGGT
>NW_023467807.1:0-6352 GCF_013731165.1 Rhagoletis pomonella
CCCCCGTGAATCGGTCCGATTCACCGTCTTCCACGTCCAAGATAGCAAGCTTGGAAACAGCACGCCGTTTCATTCCGGCGGCGGTTCGGACATCTACAAGCCTGATTTCGCCATCGCGTCCAGGATACAGTTGCTCCACTTTGCCACGACACCATTCCCTCCGCGGCACGTTAGGGTCGCAAATAAAAACTAGATCGCCCTCCTTTAACGGCGTAGTTTTCTCACACCACTTAACTCGCCGCGTCAATGTGGGCAGATACTCGGATATCCACCGCTTCCAGAAGTGATCCCTTAATTGGCGCGCGACGCGCCACTGTTGGCGCAAGACGAACGTGCTCTCTAGGACTTCTGTTGTGATCGGCGTCGGTGCTATGTTAGGAGCTCCCAGCAGAAAGTCGTTCGGAGTCAACGGCTGCTCCTGGTTAACGGAGATAGGCAGATGCGTTAGTGGGCGCGAATTTATGACGTTTTCCGCCTCGATGAGGAAGCAATTGAGGGTGTGTTCTCGGGGCGCTACTTCTTTAAGCGTGTGACGCAGTACTCGCTTGACCGACTGCACCATCCTTTCCCAGGCACCATCTTCGGCAGGATTGAAGGGCGCGTTGAACACCCAGTCGACGCCTCTTTGCGTTAGTTCATCCTGCACGCGCTGACCATCAAAAACTTCGTTGGAGCGCCTAGCTTCATTGTTTGCCCCAACAAAGTTCTTGCCGTTGTCGGACCTTATTCGAACTGGTACTCCGCGTCGATTGATAAAATTGCGGATTGCAATTATACACGAATCTGTGCTCAGATCGTGGGCTAGTTCCAGGTGGACGGCTCGCACAGTGAGGCAGGTGAAGAGCGCCACCCATCGCTTTTCTGTGCTTCGGCGAACTGTTACTGTGAGCGGCCCGAAGTAGTCCAGGCCCGTGTAACTGAATGGCCTCACGTACGCGGTAAGCCTATCGACTGGCAGAGGCCCCATTAGTGGCGCGACTGGGGCAGCTTTATTGAGGCGGCACACTTGACAGCTGGAAATAACGCTTCGTAACAGGCTACGTAGTCGAGGTACCCAGTATGTTTGACGTACGGCGCAGATTGTAGCCTCGGTGTTCTGGTGGCGCATCAGCTTGTGGTGGTGAGCTACGACCAGCTTGGTTAAAGCGTGCTTAGGAGGCAAAATGATAGGGCGTCTTGTACTTATTGGAAGCCAGCTGGCTGAATCAATGCCTCCATGAACGCGAAGAGTACCTTCCTCATCGCTATACGGCGAGAGTTGGCGTAGTGAGCTGTAGCGTGCGACATCTCGCCCTTCTTTAAGTTGCTGAATCTCTGGACCAAAATGCTCATTTTGTACTAGACGGCATAAAAGTAATTTCGCACCTTCGACGTCAAATGCTGTCAGCCCATAGCGACGCTCGGCTGAGGTGCGATGGCGGCAAAGACCGATAAAGTGGAGAACCCAAGCGGTCGTCCGCACCAGTCTGTTGAATGTGGAAAAGTGTGTGAAATCTATGAAATTATTACTTACGATGACCATGGCGTATTTAGGTCGGAGCTCCTCGTCGTGTACGTCATGATGAGTGGCGAAGATTGCATCATTAGGCCAGTACCCTTCTTCTCGGCATAGAAAAGTCGGTCCCTGACTCCAGCGACCAGTTGGGGTGAAGTCAGCTTCACTGCTGAAACGCGTGGCTTCGTCGGCTACGTTCTCTGCAGTAGGTATCCACCTCCAGTTCGAGGCGTTTGTGGCGGCCAATATTTCAGCCACGCGGTGCTGCACAAACGGCTTGTACCGTCGGTGCTCACTGCGGATCCACTTCATCACCGTTGTCGAGTCGGTCCAAAGAAGGCAGTCATTTATGACGACGGAGTGTTCTTCACGAATCGTCTGCATTAGGCGGGCCCCCAAGACGGCTGCTTGCAGTTCTAGCCGCGGTACCGTGAGCGGTTTCAGAGGAGCGCACTTAGTTTTCGCGCAGACGAAGCTGGCACTCACCTCGTTCTGGCAGTTGGTCGCTCTCCAGTAAGCGACAGCGGCAAAGGCGTCTTCGCTGGCGTCAACAAAGATGTGGAGCCATTACCATTGCCGAAGTAGAATCTGGGAACGGCGTACTCGGAGACGGCTGGCAATTGACTACGCCATCGTTCCCACACAGTTACAGCGTTGTCGGGCAGTGGTTCATCCCAGCGCGTATTCTGTTTCCACACCTCTCTCATAAGCAATTTAGCGCCGATAACGAAGTGGCTTAGAAAACCTAGCGGGTCGAAAACCGACATGACCACGCTAAGGAGTTCCCGTTTGGTTGGGCGCTTAGTACCGGTCATTACCTCTGGGTCGACTTTGTTAAATTGCAAGTTAAATTTGAACTTGTCTGTTGACGGCTGCCAGTAAAGACCGAGTACCTTCTCAGTCACCAGGCCCTCTTTGCTTGAAATCGGTTTGGTAGATGCAGCGCGACCCAAAGCCGCAAGTACCTCTGGCGAATTGGAGGTGAAATTCCGGAGCTCAAATCCGGCGTCCAGGTGGATAGTTCGAACTTCTTGAGCGATGGAGATAGCTTCCTCAAGGGTGTCGAAGCTATCCACGAAGTCATCCACGTAGTGGTAGTCCAGAATTGCTTTTATTGCTCGGCTTGTGGAGTTATGGCGATGTTCAAGTGCGTTTCGCGTCTTGACGTAGTGCGCTGCGCATGGCGAGCAGACGGCACCAAACGTCACTACGCACATCTCGTACACGTTGGGTTGCCTTCGAGAGTCACCGTCGCGCCAGAGAAACCGCTGGGCGCATCTGTCTTCAGGCTGCATCACCAACTGGTGAAACATTTCCTTAATGTCACCCGATACGCCAACTGCTCCTTCGCGGAAATGAAAGAGAATCGATGGCAGAGGCCGGTACTCTTGAGCACCCTTTAGCAGCATAGAGTTCAAAGAAACTCCGTTGACCTCGGCCGCGGCGTCAAACACCATTCGAAGCTTCGATGGCTTGTTAGGGTTCACCACAGCGAAATGTGGTAAGTACCAGGTGCGAGACGTCACCATCGATGCTTCCGCTGGTTCAAGCTTACGCGCATAACGCTTTTCGATGTATGACTCCATCGTTGCCTTATACGCTGCTTCGAAGTTTGCGTCTCGATCCATGCGCTTCTCGACACCCACTAATCTCCTTAATGCCATGGAGTAGCTGTTAGGCAGATGGACGTCGTCTCGCTTCCAGATGAGACCGGTTTGAAACCTGCCCCCAACACGGCGTGTGACCGAACTCAAAATAGACCTTGCGCGAATGTCTGATGCGCTTTCGATTGGCGGTGACGGCCGCACCCCGAAATTTTCAACGGCGAAGTAGTTTTCAACCAGCTCATGCAGCGACTCATCCGTCACGTTATTGACTAGTAGGCACGAAGGTTTTGCTGACAGGCTTTTGCTGGTTGGCCCAAACACCACCCAGCCCAGTTCAGTGTTGGCGGCAAACGGACCATTTGCCCTCATCCTCAACGTAGTTGATGGCAAACCTAAGTGGCAGTGGTCGAGGACGATTAGAAGTTTTGGCATCTCCCCGGTGTATGGCTAACCGGCAACTGACGCAAGTACTTTTCGTCGCTGTGCAAGTCAGCTCTGGATAAACTTTGCGAGGGTAACTGTAGGTTCGACACCGCATATACGTTCCGAAGCTTGTGCTTTTTATCCATACCACGGCCATTTATAAATAAGGCCACCACAACTGAAGGCTCTTGGGCTGACCGTCCACCAACCCATTGTATGCTGAGGCGCTGTTGTTTCCCATGCAGACCCAGCTCTTGGGCGAGTGCCTCATCTAGCATCGTGACTGAGGAACTTTCGTCCAGCAGTGCATATGTATCGACGCGCTTGTTTCTTCAATGCAAAGTGACTGGAAGAATACGAAAGAGAAGTCTTCCTTCACATGCGTCAGCGGAGCAGCTGAGGACAGCGGCTTCTGTGTCGTTCGCAGGCTGGCGTTGGAGTACTCGTTGAGTTGACGAGTGGCTGCTATCGTGTTGTTGGCGTTGCGCTGACTGCGCTTCTGCGTCCCTTGCGTTACTTGGAGATGGTGCTGGCTGCGTGTTGTTGTTGGAGGCCTCGTGTAGCAGTTTATGGTGCATTCTGGGGCATCCATTGATAGCGCATTGTTTTCGTCGATGGCAATCTCGTGTAGCGTGACCAGCGTGAAGGCACGCGAAGCATAAGCGTCGTGATTTGGCCTCCCTCCATCGGTCTGCCACTGTTGCATCAATGAAGCATTTGCACTCAAACGCTTTGTGGGCGCCCTGGCATATTGGGCACCTTCGTATCTGTTGTTTTTTGTCGACGTGCAGGACTACTCGGCGCTTCGAATCACGTCCGGGCTCTTCATCATAAATGGTACAGATCACGTTGGCAAGTGAATTTAGCCATTCACTAAAGCTCATCACTGTAGCCCGAGGCTGTACTTTAGCAGCAACCATAGCCCACTCGACTCGCTTGCTTGTTGGTAGTTTGGAAGTTAGCTCATCGAGGAGTGTCGGATTAGAAAGCTGATGTTCACCATTGGCAGACTGAAGGAAAGCACAAATGTTCCTCACCTTCGTGGCAAACGGAATCAGTTTCCCGACTGCATTTTCGGATATAGGGCCGATCTCACGTACTTGGGCCAGCTGACTGCGTATAAGTTGCTCCGGCCGACCAAATCTGAATTGCAACTGTTCGATGATGCAGCTGATATTGCTGGGGTGAATCAGCAGAGATTTCACCACTTCACGCGCCTCGCCTTTTAAACACTTCCGTAGCCTCTGGTTATTTTCGAAGTTGCTCTAGCCGTAAGCTGCAGTTGACTCCACAAAGGCTGTGTGGAATATAGGCCAGTCTTCAGCCCTTCCACTGAAATCTGGTAAATCAATAATTTTTCTTGGCATGATCGAGCCGTTTGACATGAACTGCATATTCCCGTGACTTATGTTGGCAGAAACGGGTTGAAATGTCACATTGGATGAGTGGTGAGAGGTTTGTACACCGGCGGGAACGGTTGAAGCATCGTATTGGTTACCTGCTATCGATGAGGTGCTGCAAGTGGCCGATGTCCCGTTGGCTGAGCTATACACAGTAGCTGTACTGGCTGGAAGCGAATAGCGGATGTCGGCGAATGTTGGTCCCGTATTTGCATGTACAGTTACCGGCTGCACGGATAACGGTTGCGTCGATGGCAACGCGGGCGACCGCTGTGTGGCGACGTCAGCGCATACAGACGCTGCGCTACTACCGGTACCACCGTTATTCTGGAGCGCCACTTTCAGAATCTCGTTTTGTATATCACGTTCCTTCAAAGCCCTTTCCAGCAGGGCGATTTGTCTTTCCATGGCCAGAAGGTCACAATAGACGACGAGCTTGTGGGAGCTGCGGCAGTCTTGGATGCGGGAACCTTCTTAATTGCCCCGGTGGCATTGGGAGCAGCAACACTGGGTTCCCTGGCTGGGGCAACCTTAACAGTTCCGGCTGCACCAGAAATGGCGTCTCTGGATTCCCTGGATGTGACGATCTTAATAGCTCCGGCAGCAGTGGGAGCGGTGTTGCTAGGTTCCCTGGCTGGGAAATTCTTCGTGGCTCCTACAGCGACAGGAGCGGCTTCGCTCGGCTCTCTGCTTGGAGTAGCCTTAATGGATCCGGCTGCAGTGGGAGCTGTATCGCTACCATCTGGGATACTAGCAGCTACGAATGTTGCGGAAGCGCCCTTAGCTGGGGCTCCGCTGGTGGTCGCAGTAACACATGTTTCGGCGGCAGAAGTCTGGTTTACTGCAGTGGTGTTCCTTTCACCTGCGGCTGCATCGGCGTCGACATTGGAGTCGCTTTCCGTATTTGAGCGAGTGACTCGGCGTGGAGGATCGCGTGTCATCTTGCAGGCAATTCACGATGACAAGTCAGTACATATTAAGGCCGAAGTTCGACGTATGGCAAAGTCGCTCCGAACTGCTGTAGACCCTATGCAGGAAAACTGCCACTGCTACGAGCGTAGATGCTACTGTATACGCAAACTCCAAAGATATTTTGCCGATTTACTGCGAAATAAAGATGTTAACCGTCGTTCTCAGTTAATAAAAACGCTTGCGAATTTAACCTTAATCGGGCTGGATTGGCGCAAAGGCTGGTTTATTTCTAAGTGGAAATTAACAATTTACAAATTTTAATGCGAAACAAAATGATGTTACTACTTACCGCAGTGTGTCCTTCTTCTTTGCTTGACGACGGCTAACAGCTTCAATTATGCGCGCTCAGAACTACATAAACCTATCGTTCTCGATGCGCAAACGGTTAATTGCAAAAGCTCATGCGAATGTGCATATAAAGGCAAAGAAGAATGACGCAGTGCGGTAATTTTACA